>NC_056732.1:1034677628-1034912628 GCF_019279795.1 Protopterus annectens | reverse complement strand
CAATTCCAAAAGGTACGTTTGGCGCAAAAACAACACTTCACATCACCAAAAGAACACCATCCCCACAGTGAAGCATGGTGGTGGCAGTATCATGCTTTGGGGTAGGCTTTAGTCAAGGTGTAGGGAATTATGAACACTTCCAAATACCAGCCACTTTTAGCACAAAACCTTCAGGTGTCTGCTAGAAAGCTGAAGATGAAGAGGAATTTCACCTTTCAACACAATGACCCCAAACATACATCCAAATCAACAAAAGAATGGCTTCACCAGAAGAAAATTAAAGTTTTGGAATGGCCCAGACTTAAATCCAATAGAAAATCTGTGGGGTGACCTGAAGATGGCTGTGCACTAGAGATGCCCTCACAATCTGACAGATTTGGAGTGCTTTTGCAAGGAAGAGTGTGCAAATATTGCCAAGTCAAGATGTGCCATGCTGATAGACTCCTACCCAAAAATTCTGAATGCTGTAATTAAACAAATGGAGCTTCAACACAGTATTAGTTTAAGGGTATGCACACATGCAACCAGCTTATTGTACATTTTTTATTTTTTTATATTTTCCCCTAACAAATTTGTTTGTTTTTCAACTGAATTGTACAGGTTATAGGTCACATTAAAGGACGGAAAAGTTTTGAAATGCTTTATTGTGGTCTCACTTTTTTATATCACGAAAACCTGGTATTTTAACATGGGTATGTACACTTTTTATATCCATTGTGTGTGTGTATATATATTTATGTCTCTTTTGCCAAGTTTATGATTAGTCTATACAATTTGTATTTGTGACTGTAGCCAGGCTTGCAAGTGAAAAAGGATCTGGAAGCAACCCCACTCACCTGGTTAACACAAACTAAATAAATGAAATTTCAAACTAACTTTGTTTCTACTATATTTTTATTGTATGTTGTACGAGGTTTGACCACACATTTGTACATGAGAGTTTTAGTTTTCTGATATTTCTTTTAGGACCCCTTGTTATCAGCCATGTTATTCCCCAAAGCCCATCCAAACAGTAATCCATGTTTTAACCATGGGCTATGAATTCTGGTCCAACAAATGGGGAAATCGTCCTTTTTGTCAGACTCCCTTATCCTGACTTCCTCTGTCCTATCTGTGAGTCAGTTGGCTATCCAACTGGTGACACAGGGGTTTACTCTTAGTTTCGTGAGCTTGTCAACAATGCCCTAATGGGGAACAGTGTTAAATGCTTTGGCCAGGTCAACATAAACAGTGTACACCATTTTGCCCTCATCCATAGCTTTGGTGACTTTCTCGAAACAGTCCACTAGGTTAAGCAGGCATGATCTGCCCTTGAGGAAACCAAATTGTGCTGGATCCAGTGTCTGAAGATTTCCTATGTCTCCGTTTATTTACTTACATATACGTTTATTCAGACTTATGGGTCAGTAATTTCCCAGATCAGCAGACGGCCCACCCTTCTGCAGAAGGATAACTGTTGCAGTCTTACATTCACCACATACAAAATCAGTTTGGAGGCTAAGGCTGAACAATGATCTCAGACGGCCTGAAAGGTTATGTTTCATGCTATTCAGGATGCATCCCGGGATCTTAACAGGGCCCACAGATGCAGTTATTTTTTGCTCTGAAGAGTGCGCTGAGAACCTGTTCGCTAGTGACAGCCAGGGAAGTTATGGTCAAGGGTATCTCTTTGGAGGTGTCAGGAGGGGGGGCAGTGAGGTGACACTACAGTTAAATTCATTAGCCGGTAGGTTTGCTACATCCTCCAGCTCCCTACAGGTCGTTCCATTTACACTTAATTCAGCACTCTGTTGTGCATTACCTTTGAGGTTGCGGACATAGCTTAAGAAGGCCTTGTGGTTGCCCTTTGCTCAAAAGGCTATCTTTACCTTAAATTTGTCTTTGGTAGACTCATACGTTTCTTATTTAGTTTAATAAAGGGATTTCTTGCTGTGCTGGACACTGTACCTCCTAGTTTTGGACATGCTTTTCTTCCTTTTGTTATATAACCTGTTGATACTGGAATTCTACCAAGGGTGTCTTGTTCTTTGAGTTAGTCCTATGTTCATTCCAGCTGGGTACAGCTGCCTCAATGCAGTTCTTTCCATGACAGTACGGGATTTCTGTGAACAGTTCCACATAGGTAATGTGGTCTGGGGGGGCTTGAAATTTTGCCATGTGGTCTGGGGAGCTTGAAATTTTGCCATGGTATCACACAGTAGTTCAAGGTTTGCTTTGAAATAATTCCTAAATGTTCAGAGTGACAGGTTTTAGTTTCAGCTTTATGGTCTGACCTGACGAGTGAGGACATTTCACACAGGTGGGAGCATAACTCCCCCATGTTTGTGAGGATCCTGTCAAGAATGTTTGCACCCCTACTGGGTTTATGGACTAGCTGGTTCAGAGCATTTGCGTTGACAAAGTCCAGGAATCTCTGGGTCTGCATACTGGAAGTTGCCTATGTTTCCCATTTTGTAGTAGGGTAGTTAAGTCATCCAGGACTACAGTGTGGGGTTCAATGCACAGTGACTCCAGTGCATTTAGGTATATGATATGGATGCCCTGGGTCATAGAAGGGGACTTACAGCTTGGTTTGATATGGCATGGGGTTTACATATGGTGAACTGAACATGTAGCAACTGAAGTGAGTCATACTGCTTGGACATTCTTTTTTTTTTTAATTTCTACAAATCTTTTGGGTTTCTAATACCATGACGGGAATGGACCTCATTCCTAAGTCAAAGTACAATGAAGGTTCATGAAATTAATATTGTTTCAATCGTTATGTCAGCCAGAAGTGCTCTTCGCAGCACACGCAATGTGCCCAGTAATGACTCCTCCTGCAATTCGTATGAGGTTACATGTATTGGTAACATGTCTAAATACGATTGTAGATTCTTCTACACAAGACCCATTGCTCCTACTACTACTATTGGAACTGTCTGGGTATCTTTCTTCCACATTGCTCTCATTTCTGCCTGCAAATCCTGATATTTTATGGCTTTGTGTCTCTCTGCATGCAAGACACTGTAGTCACTGGGTATGGCGATTTCAATGATCAGTGCTACTTTTGTCTTCTTTTCAAGGACTGCTATATCCAGTTTTCTAGCATCTATCTTTTCAACTGTTGGTAACAGGTGATCACATGTAATGTAGACTTCATAACTTAATATGATGCTTTGTGGCTCATGTTTCCAGTGTTTTTCAGCAACTTCAATACCATAATGTTTGCACAATCCCCAGTGCAACAGTCTTGCCATGTTATTATGCCTTTCAGTATACAGCCCTTCTGCCATCAGTATGTCACAACAAGCAACGAGGTGTGCAACTGTTTCCAATTTGTTTTTACAAATACTAATACTTATCTATGTACATTTGTCTGTTTCTCCCACATGTTTAATGGACTTTGTAGACCAGTGTGTAGGTAGCCCACTATCTTGGGCCGCCAATATTAATCTTTCATCTCTTAGTTTGAATTTGCCTCTCCTTAACCATTCCTGCATTCATTACCAATAATCCAAATGGAACGACTGAAGAAAAAGTAACAATAACACCACAAACTTCAGTTGTTTTCCAAGCCCAATAAGGTCTCCTCAATAACAAACCACGAATAAAATACCAACAGTTTATTAAATGTTCAACAGACACAAAATGGACTTAGCGCTTTCATTTTCTACCACGGAAACATCATCAGAGTAATTGTTTAAGTTCCCACCCTTACTTTAAATAGACCCAACACCTGAATAACTTAATTAGTTAACTAGTTAATTAATTATAACTTCTTATTAAAAGGTACAACTATCTAAAACCATAAATCATAATACTTTTCATAAAATTTATAAAATTTATAACCTTTTATATACATTCAACGTAACATCTTACCACACTGAGTATATATAACAGTTACATACAATCATAAACATCATATATTAATATAAATGCACATATTAAACAAAGAAACAAAGAAACTTAAAAACTTCTCTCCTAACTTAATACTTTCAATGCTGTATATTATTTCACATATTTTAAAAAACATATTGCACATATAAAAAATGTTGTTAAATAATTTTCATTTTATAAAATTATTTCATTTAATTTCATACTTATTAATTTATCAATATGTTAAATTAATCATTCAACTTTGACCATTAGTACTTGTTTGCTCTAATTTTAAGTGCTGGTATAAGTGAGATATGGTCATTAAGTCCCGGTAGGTTACAGGCATCCAACTGCAGTTGCCATATAAGTTCCCTTAACTCCAGTTGCGCTTCCCAATCACCACTTCTTTCACTTCTTAAAACCTGTTCTATGACCCAAAACTTAAAATCAGCCTGTGGGCACACTACTGTATGTCTATAAAGGAAGTACAGTTTTGTACCTACCATAAATGTAGATGTTCGAAGATCCACATTGCTGCAGTCCTTACATATGGGGTAGTCCGCTGTCCTCGGTCGGCCCGAATACCAAAGTATTAGGCTGACGTCGGTCAAGGCGCTTAAAACTGACATCAGCACGTCAGGGTACAAAAGCGCATGACCGACGTCATTTCCTCAGTCTTTTCTTGCCCCAGATGTCAGAAGGCCCTAACAAGAAAGGCCACAGCCAAAAAACCAGCAAAAACTAACCAACCACCCGTGCACTAACCACATTTACAAAATGTACAACACAAAGCACACCACCACCCTCAACAACAGAGGGGAAGGAGGGAGGGTAAATTGGACTGCAGCAATGTGGATCTTCGAACATCTACATTTATGGTAGGTACAAAACTGTACTATGTTCTTCATCTCACATTGCTGCAGTCCTTACATATGGGTAGAATCCCAAAGCAGAGGTAAGGGAGGATGGCAAAACTACAAAGCATTAGGAGCTGCCAAAATGCCCTGTAAAATTGCAGTGGCAAATCCAGCCCTAGATTTAGAGTAAAGTGGAAGGTGGTAATGCTTAGAGAAAGTATGCACTGAACTCCAAGTAGCTGCTTCCAAAATATCTTTAGTAGCCACCCCTTAAAAAGCTGTAGAAGTGGCAGTAGCCCTAGTGGAATGAGGCCTAATCCCAGCTGGAATCTCCTTACCATGATGGGAATAACAGAAAGCAATACAAAACCAATCCACTTAGAAATAGTTTGTTTTGAAACAGGTTTGCCCTGAGAACCCAAAGCAAAAGAAACAAACAACTGCTGAGACTGCCTGAACCCTTTAGTTCTGCTCAAATAATATCGCAACTGTCTGTGTATATCCAAAGTGTGCAAAATCCTTTCCCCTTTATTTTGGGGGTTTGCATAAAAAGTAGGCAAATGAATAGTTTGGTTTAAAGCCACACTAGAAACCACTTTAGGCATAAAAAAAAGGGTTAGTACGCAAAGACACCCTATCCTGGTGGAACATTAAGAAGGGCTCAACGGCCATAAGGGCCTGTAATTCAGAAACCCTTCTCAGAGGTAATGGCCAACAAAAAGCAGTCTTCCATGATAAATATTTCAACTCTGCCGATGCTGCAGGCTCAAAAGGTTGTAGAGTGAGTTTCTCCAACACAAAATTGAGATCCCAAGCAGGAGTAGGAGCTCTACGGGGGTCTTATATTCTTTGCCCCTCTAAGGAATTGCTTAAACAAAGGCTGAGAAAATAATGGTGGGTCACAGTCATAGTGAGCAGAAATTGCTGCAGCATGAACCTTTATAGAGGAGAAGGACAAACCTTTGTCCAATAACTCAGTAAGGTATTGAAGCAACACTTAAATTAGGTTTAGAAACATCAAAGTCCTTTGCTGTACTCCAAAATAAAAATCTCCTCCATTTATCTGCGTAAACTTTCCTTGTACTAGGCCTTCTGGCCTCCAAAATAACATTCAAAACTTGTTGTGGAAGCTGAGACCCTCCAGGGTTTAAAACAGAATATGCCAGGCTGTCAGATGTAGAGAATGAAGTTTGACATTGAGTAAATGACTGTTCTCCTGAGACAGCAGGTGAGGAATCGAAGGCAAAGGCCATGGAGGCTCCTGTACCAGACTTCTCAGTAATGGGTACCAGTGCTGTCGAGGCCAATCTGGAGCTATTAAAATCATGTTTGGCTTGTCCTGTCTGACCTTCAGCAGTACCTTTGGGAGGAGAGGCAGAGGTGGAAAGGCATACACGTGAAGATTGCTCCAATTGAATGAGAGAGCATCCACTTTCCAAGCTGTGGGATGAAACCTTTTGTGCAAAACTTTGGCAGCTGGTAATTTAGTGGAGAAGCGAACAGATCTATGTCTGGAGTTCCCCATAACACTGTCAATCTCTGAAATACATGAGGATCCAATTTCCACTCGTGGGGATCCATAATTTGTCTGCTCAACACATCTGCTAAGGAGTTCTGTGCTCCTGGCAGAAACCTTGCCTGAAGATTTAGCTGTAAACTGAGAGCAGTCTCCCACAAAATCATTGCTTGTCTGCATAGAGGATAAGAATGTTCCCCTTGCTTGTTGATGTACCACATGACAGTTGTGTTGTCTGTTTGAATCAACACCTGCCCTGGAAGAAGTAAATCCTTGAAAGCTATCAATGCAAATTGGACTGCTAACATCTCCTTCAAGTTGATATGTAGATGTTGAAGTCTGGCAGGCCACGTGTCTTGTACCCATTTTCCATTTAGATGAGCTCCCAAGCTTTGTCTGAGGCATCTGTCGTTAAAATCTGACTCGCCTCTGGCCGGGTCACAGAGAGTCCCTTGTTTAGGTGACATTCCTGAGCCCACCACAAAAATTCCTTTTGAATGCAAGGTATTATTTGAATGACAGTGTCCAAATCTTGGCAGTGCTGTGTCCATACATTCTTGAGATACCACTGTAGCTTCCTCATATGCAGTTTGGCATTGGGAAGTACCAGAATACAAGATGCCATGAACCCCAAGGCTTGAAGGACTGTCCTTGCAGTCAGCCTGGACTGACGAGACAATTGGTGGAAGTAAAGAGAAAGATTCTTTTGTTTGTCCGGGGTCAAAAAGGCCATCTGGGATGCTGTATTCAGTCTCACACCCAGAAAGCACATGTCCTGAGAGGGTACTAGACTGGACTTTATTTCGCTCACAGAATACCCCAGGCATCTTAACACTGCCATCACATACTGTAAATGATGAAGAAGTTCGTCCTTTTCTTGGGCCAGAATCAGGCAATCGTCCAAATAAGGATAGATTTGTATTCCTCTTAGCCTGAAGAAAGCTACCACTGGAGCCAGAACCTTCGTGAACACTCTGGGCAGTAGATAAGCCAAAGGGCAATGCAGAGAACTGATAATGTGAAGTCCCAGCCCGAAAACGCAGATACTTCCTGCAACTGGGCCTGATAGGAACATGAAGGTAAGCTTCCTTGAGATCCAGAGTCACCATCCAGTGATCTTTGCCCAGCAGAGGTAAAAGCTGTTGTAACGCCAACATTTTGAACTTGGGAATGTCCAGATATGTGTTGAGGATAGATAAATCCAAAATTGGTCTCCACGTGTTTCCTTTCTTTGGTACTAGAAACAGGCGAGAATAAAATCCTAGGCCCACTTCTGGCAGAGGGACCGGTTGTATGGCCCCTATTTGAAGTAGTAGAGAAATTTGTTTGTGAGCCTCTGGTCTTTGCTGAGGAGGAACGTCCGGCATGCCTTTGAAAGGAGGCAAGGTATGGAAATAAAACTTGTAACCCTGGTGTATGATATCCAATACCCATTTGTCTTGGGTAATCAACATCCAATTTTCCTTGAAGAGTGCTAACCTTCCTCCCAAAGGTGCTGCCAGGCAAGAAGGATCTGGCAGCTGAAAAAGCAGGTCATTGGGCCTGTTTACGAAAGGACTGGCCCCTGCCCTCACCCGAAGATTGTGCAGGTGAACTCCCTGTTCTAGGCCTGAAAGAACTCTGAGCTCTGCCCCTACCACGTCTAGATCTAGCCCTAGACTGAGAATCATAAGAAGGATACGTCCACCCCTTAGCAGGCCAATTCCTACTAAACTTCGGAGGCTGAACTTGCAAAAAATCTTTAACAGCCTGCATAGACTTAGCCTTGTCTTCCATTTTCTTCAAGACTGACTCCACAGGTGAACCAAACAACACATCAGACTGCAAAGGAGCATCCAAAATCCTTGTCTTAACATGGTCAGATAAATTCTGATCCTTTAACCAGGCGTGCCTGCGAAGAACTGAGCCAGTGGCAGCCACCCTAGACGAGGCCTGCACAGCATCAAAACCACACTGTAATGAATGCTTACCCACTTGTTCAGAGACATGCACCAAATCTTGCAACTCTACACTCAATGCCTTCCGCCAGAGCATCCACCTTAGACTTCAATTGAGAAAGAAGAAAGTTTTGATATTTCAACATATGAAACTGGCAATTCAAAGCCCTCATAGCTAAGGTAGAGGATGTATAGACCTTCTTTCCCCATCTATCCAAAGCTCTGGCTTCTTTATCTAGAGGAACTGGATTTTTTACAACAGAGGCCTTGACACCCTTAGGTCCCTGACTAATAGTTTCTGGGTCCGCCCTAGGACTCTTATAAAGATATTTATGAGCCTCAGGCACCCTGTAATACCTATCTGGTTTAACAGGAGCAGGAGGCAGAGAATCAGGATTAAGTGAAGCCTCTGCAAACACATCTTCCACAACATCCAGAACAGGGGGTATAGCCAAGGGCCTATGCTGGGGTAACAGCAAAAACTCCCTAAGCCTTTTCCTAGAATCAGAGAAGTCCTGACCTTCCCACTTAAAATGTTCCCTCATAGAATGAAGTGTCTCTGAAAAAGAAAAATCCTCTGGAGGAGAAGCAGAAGGAGTGGAATCATCTGCATCAGAATCAGAATAAGGAGAATACTCCTGCAAGTCTTCAGCTGAAGACTCTGAAATATCCAAGCCTGCTCAAAACTTCCCAACTCTGGCTCCACCCTAGGCCTCTTATCAGGAGGGGGCATGGAACCTCTAATCAGAGTAATTAAATCTTCTGCCATTTTAAGCATGTGCTTCTTAGGCACAGACCCTGCTGAACTAGGAGTGACACCAACAGAAGCTGAAACTGGCCTGCCTCTGGGAGAAGCCTTGGAAACAGAAGGAGAAGGCCTAACCACCCTAGGAAGGGAGGGGAGTACAGTAACTTGGGAAGCCCCTTCAGCCTGACCTGCCTCCTGAGAGACCACCTCCTGTAAAATCAAAGTCTCCCCCTGAGACTCCAGAGAAGCCTCCATCGGACCCACCGGTTCCACTAAAGCCTCTAAAGAACCGGCGTCCGGAACAGACGACTCATCTTGCCTGGGTTTAACTGCTTTGTCTTTGCGCTTCTTCGCAGAAGCGGGCGCCGGAGAATCCGACGGCATATTATAATTGCACCGCTTCCCAAAGACCAGCCTAGCACAATCCAACCTTCGCTTAATAGTGCGCTTATTGAACCTAGCACAAAAGCAACACCCAACAACGTCGTGCTCAGGCCCCAAACAAGGAATACACAAAGAATGATAATCCCTATGCGGTATCTGTTTCCCACAAGAAATACAGTTATTCACTTTTTCTGACATCCGGTAAAACACTGAGGCAAGAAAAAAACAAAATAATCCCCAACGGGGTACTTAGCCAACTTGGATTCGGTCTGAAACTCCGAACTCGAAAAATTTCAGAACGCCGAACGGCACTTGCAACGCTGCTTCTGCATCGGACCATGCGGCAAAAAAGACTGAGGAAATTACGTCGGTCATGCGCTTTTGTACCCTGACGTGCTGATGTCAGTTTTAAGCGCCTTGACCGACGTCAGCCTAATACTTTGGTATTCGGGCCGACCGAGGACAGCGGACTACCCCATATGTAAGGACTGCAGCAATGTGAGATGAAGAACATCATTAGTTTCCTTCCTCCTATTAATATCATATGTGTGCTCATATATCCTTTGTTTCAAACTCCTCTCTGTCTTTCCCACATAATATGAGCCACATATACATTTAGCCAAATACACTATATCCATTGATTGACAATTATAGTAACCCTTAGGGTAGAATGTCATATTAATATGCTCTACATCTAAACCCCCTTGGTTATACACAAATGGACATTGTGGGCACCTACCACACTTGTATGTATGTGCCAACCTTCCTTTTACTTCCTACTACTTGTTCCCTCTCAAAAATTTCCTTCAAATTCCTATTTTCTTATACCCTAATTTTAACTTCTTGGAAAATATTTGACTACTATTGGGCATAGACAAAAATAAAGTCCAGTTTCTATATATAATATTCTTAATATCTTTAGTGTCTTGATTGTACGTCAGTACCATATATACTTCTCCTGTCTCTTTCCTTTCATCTAGCTCCCTTGCTTCTTCTAATTGTATACCATTACTATTACTATGCCCACTTGTTATTAATGGTATATATTTCTCATCCCACCCTTTCAAAACATCTTGTTAATATTCACTATACAGTCTCTACAAGATAATCCCTTTCTTCAAAGGGACTCTGTATAGAGTCTAACTCAATCCTCATATCATCTTCCTCTGATGTCATACGCCCTAATCATCTGACCTTTTATAATATTTCGTTTATGATTAATAGGCTGATTGCTACTATAATGTAGATATGAATTACACATGCACTCCTTCCTATACAATTTGGACTTAATTTTTTTATTTTTATTATCCTTCAAGATAGTAACATCCAAGAAGTTCACTTTTTCTTCCCATATTTCATGTGTAAATTCTAGGGATTCTGTAGTTTGGCCAATATACCTCACAAAATTGTCTATTTCATGTCTTGGTCCAGTCCAGACCAAGCATATATCATCCAAAAATCTAAAATACGCTTTTATATACTGCTTGTATCCGGAATCAAATATAAAATGTTTCTCCCAATACAATAATCCCATGTTTGCCACTATAGGGGCACAAGCTGCTACCATCGGTATACCATCAATCTGATGGTATAACTCTCCTTGGAAATATATAAAGTTATTTTTCATAACCCACTCCACACACTCAAATACTAAATTAAAATCTCTACCATCCAAAAACTCAAATTCTGTCATCATTTCCTCTCACCATTTAAGTCCTAACTCATGCGGAATTACCGAAAATTAGAAGTTATGTACCTACCATAACGTTCCATGTTATTGGTCTTCTCTCGCCTTCGTTCTTGCTGGATGGGTTCAGAGCCGATCCTCGGCTCCGACTCGGCACTTGCTAAGCTCAAAAGTCACTTCCACCAGCTCGAGGCAGCCCCATATCCCATGATGCAAGGCGGAGATTACCCAGATCTCGTTTGGTAGCTAGAGGAAAAAATACCTACTATCTTCCCCCAAGGGAAGAAGAACAACTAACCTGAGAAAAAACTGTAAGGGGAACCCAGGTAACTAAGTGCAGAGCTAACTGGTGTCCAAGGGAGAAATCTCCCAGAGAAGAGGATAGTTCAAGGTCTGTCCAGGCTAGGGGGACAGGAGGGAGGATTTAAGAAAGAAGCAGAGAAGACAACTAACATGGAACGTTATGGTAGGTACATAACTTCTAAATGTTAAGTTGTCAATCTCGCCTTCATTCTTGCTGGATGGGACCGTGTCCCTAGCACCTCTATCCTGGGTGGCTCAATGGAACAGACTCTTGAGAACTGTGGAACCAAAACTCGCCCTGTCTCTGGAGGCCAAATCCAATTTGTAATGTGAGACGAAGGTATGAGGAGTAGCCCAAGTGGCTGCTGCACAAATAATGTCTAAGGGTAGTCTAGCCTGAAAGGCTGTAGATGTGGCTAGGCCTCTGGTAGAATGTGCTTTTGGTATTGAGATCAGCTGTTTGCCCCATAGCTGATAAATATAAGAAATAGTGGAAGACAGCCATCTGGATAAGGTCACCTTAGAAACAGGGAGACCTTTCTTATTTTCAGCATAAGAAAGAAAAAGCTGATCAGACTTTCTAGATTGCTTTGTTCTGTCCAAGTAATATCTGTGTTGGCGATGAACATCTAGGCAATGCAATTTTTGTTCCGCCCTGTCAGAATAATTGGGAAAAAATACTGGAAGATCAATAGATTGGTTTAAATTTGTCTTAGAAGCAACCTTGGGCAAAAAGGACAGATTAGTTCTCAAAGATACTCTATCCTTGTGGAAGACCAAGTAAGGGGGACGAACACAGAGAGCATGAAGTTCAGACACCCTTCTAGCCGAAGTAATAGCGACTAGAAAGAGTGTCTTCCAAGAGAGAAATTTTAACGAGCATGTGTCAGCCGGTTCAAAAGGGGGAAGTATTAAGGATGCCAGCACTAAATTTAGATCCCACTGCGGTGGAGGATCCCTAACAGGGGGTTTAAGTAGGAAGATCCCTCTGAGAATGGCTTTGCAAAGTTTGTGAGACATAATGTTCTGGTCTGCAAATCCGACATGAAAATTCGAGATTGCTGCCAGCTGGACTTTAACTGTGGAAGAAGAAGAAGAACCAGAGTGAAAAATTTCAGCTAGGAAGTCCAAAACTGACTGAACTGGGGCAGTAAAGGGATCTATGTTCTTAGACCTTGCCCAAAAGGAAAAACGTTGCCATTTGCTAGAGTAAATCCTTCTGGTAGAGGACTTTAGAGAAGCTACTATGATATCCTAACGGGATTAGAGATCATAGGAAGCCTGGCTAAGGAAGGAAGTGGAGCAACCAAGCAGTGAGGTTGAGGGAACAAATGGACCGGGGCAGTTGACCCGACTGGTGAGTCAGAAGATCTGGAACTGGGTCCAGATGCCAAGGCTGCACTAAAAGATGTCGATGAAGGAACGGGAACCAAATTTGTCGAGGCCAGTAAGGAGCAATGAGAATCAGCTTGGCTCTCAAGTCGGTAGCTTTCTGAAGCACTTGAGGAATCAACGGAAAAGGGGGAAAAGCATAAAGAAGTCCCCGGGGCCAATCCTGGGTTAGAGCGTCTCTGGGGGGATGGCCTGGAAGTGGAAAGAGAGAGAAGAAGTCTGGGCATTTGCTGTTTTGGGGTGTAGCAAAAAGGTCGCAGCAAGGAGGGCCCCACTTCTGAAAAATCTCTTCCGCTATAGATTGTTTGAGAGACCACTCGTGAGGCATGAGTATAGCTCTGCTCAACCTGTCCGCTATGATGTTGGTTTTCCCGGGGATATGCGTTGCTATCAGAAACCGCTGAGAGTAGATCGCCCATTGCCAAAGTCTGAGAGCTTCTCAACACAGAGGATAGGACTTGGTCCCGCCCTGTTTGTTGATATACCATACTACGGACATGTTGTCCGTGTGAACTGTGATAGTTCCTAAAGGAAGAAAGTCGTTGAGGGCTTGCAATGTTAAAAGCACTGCTCTCATCTCTAGGATATTTATATGTAGGTGGTATTCGAATGGTTGCCACATGCCATGGACCATCCTGCCCTGATAATGCCCCCCCCCACCCGATCAGGGAGGCATCCGAAGTGACCGTGGCTACCGGGGCCGGGGGGACAAATGGTCTGCCCTGATGGACTAGGGGGGAAGAAATCCACCAGGATAGGTGGCTCTTGCAGATCTGTGTGACAAGGATCTTGTGACGCATGGGCAACTGCTGGAAAGACCATTGGGTAAACAACATCCACTGTAGGAGATGCATGCAAAAGCGGGCCAGAGGAAGAAGTGTGATGGCAGCTGCCATTAGGCCTAACACTTTCAGGACCAACCTGGCTTGTACCTTTTTGCTGAATAGGATGATCCGAACATGATTTTGGATATCCAGGATTCTTTGATTTGTTAGATTTGCTGACACCCGAGTAGTGTCTAGATCTGCGCCTATAAAGGTAATAGATTGGCAAGACGATAAGGAAGACTTTTCGAAGTTGACAGAAATCCCTAACTGGCTGCAGAGACGTAGAGTGTAATCCCTGGCCTGGAGAAGTTGATGCCTGGTGGTGGCTGTGAGGAGCCAGTCGTCTAGGTACGGAAACACCTGGAATCCCTGACGTCTCAGGTGAGCCGTGACCACTGCCATGCATTTGGTGAACACTCTGGGGGCTGTGGTGAGACCAAAGGGCAGGGCTCTGAATTGAAAATGACTGGTCCCCAGCCGAAAGCGGAGAAACCTTCTGGAGCGTCTGTGGATTTTTATGTGATAGTACGCATCCTGAAGGTCTATAGAGCACATCCAGTTGTCTTTGTCCAGAAAGGGCAAAATCGAATGAAGTGTGACCATCCGAAAACTCGTCTTTTTGACAGACTTGTTTAGTCTGCTGAGGTCTAATATTGGTCTCCAGTCTCCCGTCTTTTTAGGGACCAAAAAGAACCTTGAGTAGATTCCGGATTCTAAATGGCCTGCTGGAACTGGCTGGATGGCCCTTTTCTCTAGAAGTTTTGAAACCTCTAGCTCTGCAATTTCCCTTAGACCGGGTGGAACGTCTGGAAGGGATCCCTTTTGAGGGAAGGGGCTTTTCTCGAAAGGTATTTTGTAACCCTCGGATATGATCGACTGTACCCATTTGTCTTGAGAAAGGGAAAGCCAGGCTTCTGGGTACAGTGACAATCTCCCCCCGACTGCCTCCAAGGGTGGGCAGTCGGGCAACACCTCAGGGATGCTGGAAGGGCTTGTCAGAGAAAGGCTCTCTGCTGCCCTGGTTCTGCGGACCCCCTCTGCCCCTAGGGCAGCGTCTGTTGTTATTACCCCCACTGCCTCTGGGGGTAAACTGACCACGTGCGTCAGGCGTGACTCCTTGAGATTTTCGGAACCACATTTTCCCTCCATTCTGACCTTTGGGGTAAGGCCTTGAAGGGGTGGGGAAACGGACTCCTACGGCAGAAAGAGTCTTGCCGTCTTGCTCGCACCTGGTCAAAGTGTCCTTCACCTGAGGTCCAAACAAAGTTGTCCCATCGAAGGGAGAGTTTGTGAAGGACGCCTTAAAGGGGTCTGCAAAATTGCAAAGTCGCATCCAGGACTGACGTCTGAGAGCCACTCCTGTGCCTGCAGCTCTACTCGCTCCATCGGCTGCATAAGAAATGAGCCACATGGAGAAGTTAGTTATGGAATTTAGGATTCCCAGCTGAGAGGCAATCTTCTCTTGAGCCTCAGCAGCTGACGGCTCCTGTACCACCTCACCCAATTCCTTGAGGATATCTCTTTGAAGTCGGGTGAAGTGACACAGATAATTCAGCGAACGCATAGCAAAGGTCGCTGTGGAAAACATCCGCTTACCATACCTGTCCATGGTCCTAGACTCCTTGTTAGGAGGATGGACCGGTACAGAAGGATCTGCAAGTTCCTTTTTGGTGGTAGCCGCCACCACTATGGCATCAACCGGGACACCCTTGGTGAGAAACTGTTTTTCAGTGGGGGGCCGTGATAAATTTAGAAGGTCTCCTGGGGACTGGTTCCACAGAATCAGGAGATGCCCACGCCTTTCGAGCTATCACGTCCATGAGGGGGTCGAAAGGCGGAGAAACCCAAGAGGTGGAGGGTCGAGATCCAAAAGCCTCCAGGTATACCGACTCATCCTTGGAGGGGTTAATGGAGGGCCAGTTCCCCCTCTGTTTCAGGAGTTCAAGAATGTCTGAAAAGGAGACATCCTCAGAGGGGGATCTTGGGGACCCCTCCGACTCATCTAAGTCGGTATCTGATGTCGTAGACTCAGGGGAGTCTAAATGCCTCCTCTTGCAAGTCCTCTTACGCGGGGGTTCCCCTGAAGGATAAGGAGAAACCTAGGAAGAGGAAGGTATTCCCAATGGGGAAACCTGGGGCGATGGATCTCTGAGTCCGGGAGCAAGAGAGTGGGAAGAAATATCTACAGGCACTGAAGAGGGAGGAGCTAAAGGGACCGACTGTTGACTCAGCTCGGGGGCTAGTACACTCCTCATCACCTCGAAGGCTCCCCTCCCGGGGAGGAACGAGAGCTCCCGCCCCGAGGAAACAGGAATCCCCGGCCCCACCGAAAGGGAAGGCTCCGAAGCAGATGTCGGTGCCGGGCTTACCAAAGCCGAAGCTCCGAGGGGGAGAACGGGGTCGGACAAGGGTCCGATGCCACTCGCCCCCTCGGAACCGACAAGGGAAACCCGACGACCGGATCCCTCCAAGGACGGTCTCAAGGAGGAGATAGGAGTCGAAGACGACAGAGCCGAAAGGAGTGGTATCGGCTCCGAAGCACCAACAGTCACAGTTCCAATAAGCTCTGGCTCCGAGCTCTGAAGGAGAGTCGAAGGAGGAATTTCTGGAGGGTGTGGAATAGTGGTCATCTGCTGAGACGGGCTATGAAGCATCTGGGCCAGTGCCTGTGATTTCAGCAGTCTACTCACCACTCTCTCCAAGTCATGGTCTGACAGTCTGGAAGACTTTGAGGATCGGCTCCGCTCCGAAAGTAAGGGAGAGGCCGGAGCCGAATGAATAGACTCCAGCGACGGAGATCTGGATCTCTTTCTCGACGGAGCCATCGGAGCCGAAGAACCTTCGGTTCCAGTTGGAGCCGACAACTTGTCGGCTCCGAGCTGGGTCAGAGATGTGTCGGCTCTAGCCGGAGCCGACACAGGCATGGAAGCAAGAGTATCGGTGCCGATCTGCGCCGATACCGAACCTTCAGAGAAGGAAGGATCGGCTCCAGCCGGAGCCGATCTCGACTCCGAGGGAGTCGGAGCCAAGGCTGAAGGCTTGGACACTGAAGCCTGGGCCTTGGGAGGCTTTGAGGGCTTCCCTGAGCCGGACTTAGCCGGGGAGCTCTCAGGCTTTAATAAGCCCCTGAGAATAAGTTTATTTCTACGTTCCTGCCGGACTCTCTGGCTGAAGGAGTGGCAAACAGCACAGGAGTCCTGCAGGTGTAGAGGTCCCAGGCAATAAATACAAGAAGTGTGACCATCTGTCAGAGACATCTTCTGACAGCACGAGTCACACTTCTTGAAGCCTGAGACCCTAGCCTCTTTAGACATGACTGAGTACCTAATCACACACACACTACACAGTCAGTCCAAAAATTAAACTAGATTAACAAAACCAAGTACAGGGAAAAAAAGTACAGTTTTGTACCTACCATAAATGTAGATGTTCGAAGATCCACATTGCTGCAGTCCTTACATATGGGTAGTCCGCTGTCCTCGGTCGGCCCGAATACCAAAGTATTAGGCTGACGTCGGTCAAGGCGCTTAAAACTGACATCAGAACGTCAGGGTACAAAAGCGCATGACCGACGTCATTTCCTCAGTCTTTTCTTGCCCCAGATGTCAGAAGGCCCTAACAAGAAAGGCCACAGCCAAAAAACCAGCAAAAACTAACCAACCACCCGTGCACTAAGCATATTTACAAAATGTACAACACAAAGCACACCACCACCCTCAACAACAGAGGGGAAGGAGGGAGGGAAAATTGGACTGCAGCAATGTGGATCTTCGAACATCTACATTTATGGTAGGTACAAAACTGTACTATGTTCTTCATCTCACATTGCTGCAGTCCTTACATATGGGTAGAATCCCAAAGCAGAGGTAAGGGAGGATGGCAAAACTATAAAGCATTAGGAGCTGCCAAAATGCCCTGTAAAATTGCAGTGGCAAATCCAGCCCTAGATTTAGAGTAAAGTGGAAGGTGGTAATGCTTAGAGAAAGTATGCACTGAACTCCAAGTAGCTGCTTCCAAAATATCTTTAGTAGCCACCCCTTAAAAAGCTGTAGAAGTGGCAGTAGCCCTAGTGGAATGAGGCCTAATCCCAGCTGGAATCTCCTTACCATGATGGGAATAACAGAAAGCAATACAAAACCAATCCACTTAGAAATAGTTTGTTTTGAAACAGGTTTGCCCTGAGAACCCAAAGCAAAAGAAACAAACAACTGCTGAGACTGCCTGAACCCTTTAGTTCTGCTCAAATAATATCGCAACTGTATGTGTATATCCAAAGTGTGCAAAATCCTTTCCCTTTATTTTGGGAGTTTGCATAAAAAGTAGGCAAATGAATAGTTTGGTTTAAAGCCACACTAGAAACCACTTTAGGCATAAAAGAAGGGTTAGTACGCAAAGACACCCTATCCTTGTGGAAAATTAAGAAAGGCTCAACTGCCATAAGGGCCTGTAATTCAGAAACCCTTCTCGCAGAGGTAATGGCCAACAAAAAAGCAGTCTTCCATGATAAATATTTCAACTCTGCCGATGCTGCAGGCTCAAAAGGTTGTAGAGTGAGTTTCTCCAACACAAAATTGAGATCCCAAGCAGGAGTAGGAGCTCTACGTGGGGTCTTATATTCTTTGCCCCTCTAAGGAATTGCTTAAACAAAGGCTGAGAAAATAATGGTGGGTCACAGTCATAGTGAGCAGAAATTGCTGCAGCATGAACCTTTATAGAGGAGAAGGACAAACCTTTGTCCAATAACTCAGTAAGGTATTGAAGCGCAACACTTAAATTAGGTTTAGAAACATCAAAGTCCTTTGCTGTACTCCAAAATAAAAATCTCCTCCATTTATCTGCGTAAACTTTCCTTGTACTAGGCCTTCTGGCCTCCAAAATAACATTCAAAACTTGTTGTGGAAGCTGAGACCCTCCAGGGTTTAAAACAGAATATGCCAGGCTGTCAGATGTAGAGAATGAAGTTTGACATTGAGTAAATGACTGTTCTCCTGAGACAGCAGGTGAGGAATCAAGGCAAAGGCCATGGAGGCTCCTGTACCAGACTTCTCAGTAATGGGTACCAGTGCTGTCGAGGCCAATCTGGAGCTATTAAAATCATGTTTGGCTTGTCCTGTCTGACCTTCAGCAGTACCTTTGGGAGGAGAGGCAGAGGTGGAAAGGCATACACGTGAAGATTGCTCCAATTGAATGAGAGAGCATCCACTTTCCAAGCTGTGGATGAAACCTTTTGTGCAAAACTTTGGCAGCTGGTAATTTAGTGGAGAAGCGAACAGATCTATGTCTGGAGTTCCCCATAACACTGTCAATCTCTGAAATACATGAGGATCCAATTTCCACTCGTGGGGATCCATAATTTGTCTGCTCAACACATCTGCTAAGGAGTTCTGTGCTCCTGGCAGAAACCTTGCCTGAAGATTTAGCTGTAAACTGAGAGCAGTCTCCCACAAAATCATTGCTTGTCTGCATAGAGGATAAGAATGCGTTCCCCCTTGCTTGTTGATGTACCACATGACAGTTGTGTTGTCTGTTTGAATCAACACCTGCCCTGGAAGAAGTAAATCCTTGAAAGCTATTAATGCAAATTGGACTGCTAACATCTCCTTCAAGTTGATATGTAGATGTTGAAGTCTGGCAGGCCACGTGTCTTGTACCCATTTTCCATTTAGATGAGCTCCCCAAGCTTTGTCTGAGGCATCTGTCGTTAAAATCTGACTCGCCTCTGGCCGGGTCACAGAGAGTCCCTTGTTTAGGTGACAGTCCTGAACCCACCACAAAAATTCCTTTTGAATGCAAGGTATTATCTGAATGACAGTGTCCAAATCTTGGCAGTGCTGTGTCCATACATTCTTGAGATACCAATGTAGCTTCCTCATATGCAGTTTGGCATTGGGAAGTACCAGAATACAAGATGCCATGAACCCCAAGGCTTGAAGGACTGTCCTTGCAGTCAGCCTGGACTGACGAGACAATTGGTGGAAGTAAAGAGAAAGATTCTTTTGTTTGTCCGGGGTCAAAAAGGCCATCTGGGATGCTGTATTCAGTCTCACACCCAGAAAGCACATGTCCTGAGAGGGTACTAGACTGGACTTTATTTCGCTCACAGAATACCCCAGGCATCTTAACACTGCCATCACATACTGTAAATGATGAAGAAGTTCGTCCTTTTCTTGGGCCAGAATCAGGCAATCGTCCAAATAAGGATAGATTTGTATTCCTCTTAGCCTGAAGAAAGCTACCACTGGAGCCAGAACCTTCGTGAACACTCTGGGCAGTAGATAAGCCAAAGGGCAATGCAGAGAACTGATAATGTGAAGTCCCAGCCCAAAACGCAGATACTTCCTGCAACTGGGCCTGATAGGAACATGAAGGTAAGCTTCCTTGAGATCCAGAGTCACCATCCAGTGATCTTTGCCCAGCAGAGGTAAAAGCTGTTGTAACGTCAACATTTTGAACTTGGGAATGTCCAGATATGTGTTGAGGATAGATAAATCCAAAATTGGTCTCCACGTGTTTCCTTTCTTTGGTACTAGAAACAGGCGAGAATAAAATCCTAGGCCCACTTCTGGCAGAGGGACCGGTTGTATGGCCCCTATTTGAAGTAGTAGAGAAATTTGTTTGTGAGCCTCTAGTCTTTGCTGAGGAGGAACGTCCAGCATGCCTTTGAAAGGAGGCAAGGTATGGAAATAAAACTTGTAACCCTGGTGTATGATATCCAATACCCATTTGTCTTGGGTAATCAACATCCAATTTTCCTTGAAGAGTGCTAACCTTCCTCCCAAAGGTGCTGCCAGGCAAGAAGGATCTGGCAGCTGAAAAGTAGGTCATTGGGCCTGTTTACGAAAGGACTGGCCCCTGCCCTCACCAAGATTGTGCAGGTGAACTCCCTGTTCTAGGCCTGAAAGAACTCTGAGCTCTGCCCCTACCACGCCTAGATCTACCCCTAGACTGAGAATCATAAGAAGGATACGCCCACCCCTTAGCAGGCCAATTCCTACTAAACTTGGAGGCTGAACTTGCAAAAATCTTTAACAGCCTGCATAGACTTAGCCTTGTCTTCCATTTTCTTCAAGACTGACTCCACAGGTGAACCAAACAACACATCAGACTGCAAAGGAGCATCCAAAATCCTTGTCTTAACATGGTCAGATAAATTCTGATCCTTTAACCAGGCGTGCCTGCGAAGAACTGAGCCAGTGGCAGCCACCCTAGACGAGGCCTGCACAGCATCAAAACCACACTGTAATGAATGCTTACCCACTTGTTCAGAGACATGCACCAAATCTTGCAACTCTTTACACTCAATGCCTTCCGCCAGAGCATCCACCTTAGACTTCAATTGAGAAAGAAGAAAGTTTTGATATTTCAACATATGAAACTGGCAATTCAAAGCCCTCATAGCTAAGGTAGAGGATGTATAGACCTTCTTTCCCCATCTATCCAAAGCTCTGGCTTCTTTATCTAGAGGAACCGGATTTTTTACAACAGAGGCCTTGACACCCTTAGGTCCCTGACTAATAGTTTCTGGGTCCGCCCTAGGACTCTTATAAAGATATTTATGAGCCTCAGGCACCCTGTAATACCTATCCGGTTTAACAGGAGCAGGAGGCAGAGAATCAGGATTAAGTGAAGCCTCTGCAAACACATCTTCCACAACATCCAAAACAGGGGGTATAGCCAAGGGCCTATGCTGGGGTAACAGCAAAACCTCCCTAAGCCTTTTCCTAGAATCAGAGAAGTCCTGACCTTCCCACTTAAAATGTTCCCTCATAGAATGAAGTGTCTCTGAAAAAGAAAAATCCTCTGGAGGAGAAGCAGAAGGAGTGGAATCATCTGCATCAGAATCAGAATAAGGAGAATACTCCTGCAAGTCTTCAGCTGAAGACTCTGAAATATCCGAAGCCTGCTCAAAACTTCCCAACTCTGGCTCCACCCTAGGCCTCTTATCAGGAGGGGGCATGGAACCTCTAATCAGAGTAATTAAATCTTCTGCCATTTTAAGCATGTGCTTCTTAGGCACAGACCCTGCTGAACTAGGAGTGACACCAACAGAAGCTGAAACTGGCCTGCCTCTGGGAGAAGCCTTGGAAACAGAAGGAGAAGGCCTAACCACCCTAGGAAGGGAGGGGATTACAGTAACTTGGGAAGCCCCTTCAGCCTGACCTGCCTCCTGAGAGACCACCTCCTGCAAAATCAAAGTCTCCCCCTGAGACTCCAGAGAAGCCTCCGTCGGACCCACCGGTTCCACTAAAGCCTCTAAAGAACCGGCGTCCGGAACAGACGACTCATCTTGCCTGGGTTTAACTGCTTTGTCTTTGCACTTCTTCGCAGAAGCGGGCGCCGGAGAATCCGACGGCATATTATAATTGCACCGCTTCCCAAAGACCAGCCTAGCACAATCCAATCTTCGCTTAATAGTGCGCTTATTGAACCTAGCACAAAAGCGACACCCAACGTCGTGCTCAGGCCCCAAACAAGGAATACACAAAGAATGATAATCCCTATGCGGTATCTGTTTCCCACAAGAAATACAGTTATTCACTTTTTCTGACATCCGGTAAAACACTGAGGCAAGAAAAAACCAAAATAATCCCCAACGGGGTACTTAGCCAACTTGGATTCGGTCTGAAACTCCGAACTCGAAAAATTTCAGAACGCCGAACGGCACTTGCAACGCTGCTTCTGCATCGGACCATGCGGCAAAAAAGACTGAGGAAATGACGTCGGTCATGCGCTTTTGTACCCTGACGTTCTGATGTCAGTTTTAAGCGCCTTGACCGACGTCAGCCTAATACTTTGGTATTCAGGCCGACCGAGGACAGCGGACTACCCATATGTAAGGACTGCAGCAATGTGAGATGAAGAACATCACACAGACACACCCAAACAAACCCTGACAGGAAAAATATAGGAGGGGTAAAGACCTAAGGCCCGACTAGCAAAAATATGAATAAAGGGAACGGGACACTAACGGGAATAGGGCTAAGTGAATCGGGAAGTTAACAAAGTAATATATATATATATAAATATAAAGTACTGGGGTGGACTAAAGTCTCAGAAAAAAAGGTAGAAAAATTCACTTACCAGGAGCTTGTAAAAAGTTACCTCATGAGCGAAGCAGCAAACGAGATCTAGGTAATCTCCGCCTTGCATCATGGGATATGGGGCTGCCTCGAGCTGGTGGAAGTGACTCTTGAGCTTAGCAAGTGCCGAGTCGGAGCCAAGGATCGGCTCCGAACCCATCCAGCAAGAATGAAGGCGAGATTGACAACTTAACATCAAATCTTTAACATCCACTGTTACGAACATGTATTCCGCATCATACTTTAATTTCCCTACTTTTGTGAGAAAATCCCATGAATCCACTAATATATGTGGGTAAAATTTCTGATATGGTTTTAACTTTTTATCCACAAATATAGCCATACTTAGATTTTTCCCCTTTTTACAGTTCTCCACTGTAACTTTAACAACAAATGATTCTTTGTTCCATATGACTTTCTTTTACTGCCCTTTTGTTCTATTGCCATAATGGAGTTTTCTTCTAAATGACTATAAACTCTGTCTGCATAAATTCCAGTAAATAGTTTATACATTGTCGGAAGGCAAGTTATTGGTCTATATTTTTTAGTGTAGCTTGCAGGTTCACTCTTAAGTAGGAGAATTGTTTTTCCTGTTGTTAGCCAGGTTAGTGTCTGTTCAGGGACCACATAAAAATAGTTCGTACTCATAGCTAAATCTTTCCACAAAGATGTTAATATTTAACCAAAAGTTAGGTACTGCATCTGGGGCCTGGGATTTTCCATTTGGAGACTTTTCTCAACTTTGTTTCAATTTCTCTGGCTGTTACTTCATCCCATTTCATATCCTGTACCTTTAAACTTCGTATTCTTTCTTTTACTTATTTTATCCATTTAGCATCTTTGTTATGTTCCACAGGATCTTCATAAATATTTATTTCTCTAAAATGTATCTATTTCTTCTTTTTTGGTGGTCTTGCAATTCCCTTTACCTTGTTTCCCAATCCTCTATAAAACCTTTTTGGGTCATCAATAAATTGCTTATTTTGTACTTTTCCTTTATATTTATGTGTATCTTCTAAGTTTTTCTGAATGTGCTAAGATCTTTAGCTTATTTGCAATAGTGCATGACAGATCCTGGTCTGTTCTAATACTGTGCATTGCTTTTACTATGTCTATCTTTTTAGTATTTTTCTTGATCTGTTCCCTCTTCTATATTCTTCCAACAGTGACACTTCTTGTCTTAACTGCTTTATAGTTTTCTCTATCCGATACTTCCATGATGGTATTTGATTTTCCCATTCTTTCCCTCACTACCCTGTGTTCTTGCAGCTAGACTTTATCAGTTATTAATTTAGCTACACAGTAATATATCCTGTTTACTTCTGTTACATTGCATGGATCTCTATGGACAGTCCTAATTACTCTGTCCATTTGATTTATCAAACTTCTGACTTTTTGTTTTTTTTTTTAACCTTCTGCAGTCTATTTCTTTCATTGATCTTAATATGTATCTGTCTATCTGTATTAAATCAAGCAACTTTTCTCTTAGCTCATTTTCTTCTAATCTGAGGGCACATTTTTTATTTTCCATTTCCTGCAGGCATTCTACAGAAAGTTCTATAGCATCTGCCTGTGGCACATTCTCTTCAATTTCATCCTGTGCCATCCGTTGCTCTGTCACATGGGAACTTACTAGCCCAGTGGTTCCAAACTTTTTCGATTGTCGGCTCCCTTGCTGAATCCAGGCTTTCCCAAGCCCCCATGCCATGGCACGCATCAAGTGCATATTTGGAAATAGAACACTAAAATGGTTGATTTGTGGTCTAGTTTTCCCTTTTGTTCCAGAAATACTAGTGCTAAATGAAAGTATTGTCAAGAGACTTCAAGAAAAAGAAGTAATGTACCTACCATAATGTTCCATGTTAGTTGTCTTCTTCTCGCCTTCTTTCTTGCTGGTTGGGTTCGGAGCCGAAACCAGGTCCTACCTCCTATGTTGAGAAGCACTCAGACTCTGGCAGTGGGCGATCTCTTCCCAACCGTTTCTGATTGCAACGCACATCCCTTGGAGGTCCAACGTCATAGCAGACAGACTGAGCAGAGAAATTCTCATGCCTCACGAGTGGTCTCTGAATCAGTTTGTTGCGGACCAAATCTTCCGCAGATGGGGCCAACCTTGCTGCGACCTTTTTGCAACTCCCTTCAACAGCAAGTGCAGCAATTTCTTCTCTCTCCTTCCACTTCCCAGACATTCCCCCAGAGACGCTCTAGTCCACGATTGGCCCCAGGGACTTCTTTATGCATTCCCTCCTTTCCCCCTCATACCGAAGCTAATTCAGAAGGCTACCATTTTGGGTTGCAAAATGATCCTCGTTGCTCCTTACTGGCCTCGACAAATATGGTTTCCGTTCTTGCATCACTATCTTCTCGAACAGCCTTGGGCTCTGGACCTAGTTCCAGACCTCCTGGTTCATCAATCGAGCGGGCTGCATCAATCCCTGCACTCTCTCCAGCTCACAGCATGGTTGCTCCACTTCCAACCTTAGTCAGGCTCCCAGATATCTCCCCCTCTGTGCGCGAAATCCTGTTGTCCTCACACAAGTCTACGACCAGAAAAACTTACGCTAGTAAGTGGAAACGTTTTTCTTCCTGGGCAGAGGCAAAAAGTATAGACTCCTTTTCAGCCCCCGTACACTCCATTTTGGAATTTCTCGCGGAGCTCTTCCATGCTGGGTCCGCTTCCACTACAATTAGAGTTCAGTTAGCGGCAATTTCAGACTTTCACATTGGCCTGTCGGAAAACAATATCATGTCCCATAAGCTATGTAAAGCCTTTCTCAAAGGAACCACTCTGCTCAGGCCCCCAGTGAGGGATCCTCCACCACCCTGGGATTTAAATTTGATTTTAGCTTCGCTAATTTTGTCCCCTTTCTAACCTGCAGCTTCTTGTTCACTGAAGTTCTTATCTTGGAAAACCCTTTTTCTGGTAGCCATTACTTCAACCAGAAGAGTTTTGGAACTACAGGCTCTTTCTATCCATCCCCCATACCTCGTGTTCCACAATGACAAGGTTGCTCTTAGGACTAATCCTTCCTTCCTTCCTAAGGTTTCTTCAGAGAGTAACTTGAATCAGTCCATAGACCTTCCTGTGTTTTTCCCTAACCACTCCAACAGGGTAGAGTATAAGTTGCATCAGTTAGATGTTCACAGGCAACTACGCTTTTATTTACATAGAACCAAAGACATTAGAAAATCAGATCAACTGTTCCTGTCTTATGCAGTAGGTAAACCGGGTCTTCCGGTCTCCAAGGTAAACTTATCCAGGTGGTTGTCTTCTATCATCACATTCATATACCAACTCAAGAATAAAGAATTACCAGTCAAGCCAAAAGGTCACTCCACCAGAGCTTTAGCCACTTTGGTGGCTTTTCAGGCTAGGTTGCCCATGGAATCTATTTGTGCTGCGGCTACATGGGCCAACCCACATACTTTCATTTCGCATTACAAGTTGGATTTGGTTTCTAGGAGCAGAGCTGATTTTGGTTCCACTGTTCTGAAGAGTCTTTTCCAATGAGCCACCAAGGATTTTAGGTGCTAGGCACGCTGTCCCAACCAGCAAGAATGAAGGCGAGATTGACAACTTAACATAAAGACGTTATGTACCTACCATAACGTTCCATGTTAGTTGTCTTCTTCTCACCTTCTTTCTTGCGTCCCACCCTCCATCCTCCTATCCTAGTGGACCGAAAAGAGTTCCTCTTGTTTTTGCACTGGCTGAGTCTTCTCTGGCTATTTCCATCTGCTTAGTAGTCTCCCCAGTAGGATTTATGCATTCTAGGATAGCATTCATTTATTATTATGTCTGCAGTTAGACTTACCAAACGAGATCTGGGTATCTAGCACCAGGCATCATGGGATATAGGGGGGGCCTCGAGCCAGTAAGCAGCTCTCCAGCTTTTGAAGATGGCCGAGTCGGAGCCGAGGATCGGCTCCGAACCCAACCAGCAAGAATGAAGGCGAGATAGACAACTTAACATCTTAAGTTTTCACCATGGATATAGAAGCAAGTTCTGAGCTATTCATATTTTTATAGAACCAGAGATGGCAACGCAAAATCAAGCATTTATCATAGGATCATAATATACACACACAAACATACACACACACACACACACACACACATAACCATTTACTTAGTGTTGCCAATCTTGTCAGTAGTGTGCAGGTGCAAAATAATACTGTTAAGGGCAACATCTAAGGGGGTAACTACTTGTTTAAAAGCACAGAAAATAATATATAACTACATACATGCATGCACAAATATATTCAATAATATGGAATGATGTTAATTAGAAATGCACTTAAGTAACAATTTACTGGTGTTCCTAGTAACCTAAAATTTAAGTTTCATTTTAATCAATCTCAAAGCCCGACATTATCAGCAGTAGTGTCTACTACCCCTTATGTTACTGACAATTACAGATAAGAAAAGAAATTCCTAAAGCAGTAAAAGACTCCTGCTTAATAGCGTCTCATAAACTTGGATCCACCACAAATCCATGGGCAAACATTTAAACCGAAGGATGGGGAAAAGAACCATCAGCAGTACAATATTTCTTCATAAGGAAATAGTGACACTGTCTTTGTATTCACTTTCCTCAGTCACTCATATTCCAGCCAAAAAAGTCAAACTGCTGTGTCTGGTGTGCACCTGAAGTGGTTTCTGGTGCCCCGAACTGAGTAAAGATCAGCATATTTTAATTACCACAGTCTAGCTTGAAATATGTAGGAAACGTATCACAAACAGCCAGCTTGGTCATTAAAACCTCAGCTTTGCTCTATCTGCTTCAAAGAATAAGATAAACGATCTAGCTGTACATCTACCTGGCTGTTTGTCTTACCTGGGTCTTCTTCTGTTTATTAAAGGGCATTAAAAAAGACAATGATCAGTAAAAGTAGAATTACTTCCAGCTTGTTCCATCTCCCCAACCTGTTGATTCACACATCCCCTGCGAAACAGGCGCCCAGAAACTAAGTAAAAAAGTCAGCTACACTACTCAGTGTGTCTTAGCGGGAGTACACAGTTTAGCGAGTCACTAATTCAGAGCAATAATTGTACATTAAACACTCAACTTTAAGAAATGTGAAAGCTGAAAATTATTTACTGGTGTGACCTATATATATATATATATATATATATATATATATATATATATATATATATATATATAAATATACATATATATTTTTATTATTCTGACTGCATTATTGGGAGTAACCGTGAGACGGTCATCTTTACCCCTAAATATAGAGGTCAGGCCTTTAGGATTTAGGTTTAGACTTACTTGGTTCAGTTGGAGTGGGTAGCATTAGAACAGTGTTGTGTGCTGCTAGTCGATAATTGTCAAAATTATGCTTGCGGGTTCTGTTGTATTTTGGCTCATCTTAGCTGCATTCCCCTTTAAGGTAGATGGGGTCAGAGGTTTCTGAAGGTACTTTATGCTTTTAATTGTCATAACGGAAAAAGGTGGATTTCCATTGAATTGACATAATTTAACAAGCCCGAAGACCCGACTTTACTTTGTTTAGCATCGTCTGTTATCTAAAAAAAAAAAAAGCCATAAGAACAAAGAGTCAGTATCACAGAGTCCGTAACACTTTGCAGATGACAGTAGTCAGCAACCAGGGCATGGACAAAATTTTTTACTATGTTGTTCTTGACAGCAACAATTTTTTGTCGAAGTTATGTGTTAGGTTCTTTCAATTCTCTATTCACTGGGACTTCAAAGAATTTACAGAATTATAGGCGTTTCAGTGCCATCAGCAAGTGTAATGTTAGAAAACGTAAAAATGATTTTGGGAGGTTAGTACACAACAAATTATGTCACAAAATAACAGCAACGTGTAAATGACCTCCCTGATAGCGCAGGTAGGTACCATTAATGACCAACAGTTGTACTTGAAAGGACTGGACTGGAACCCCATCTTTATTTTGCAGACAATTTTGGCACTTGATAAGTAGTTCTGTTTATCAAATAGAGTTGCTTTCTTCAAAAATCATGGACACTGGAAATGCATGAGCTCCTTGCTCAATTCCGACAGGCTGGTAGCCCTGAGTTGACGTCATCGCACATGAGATGACATCAGCTCAAACAGCAAGGAAATGAAAAAAAAAAAACAAAAGAAAAAAATTGTATATGAAGGGTATTCATTCACGGTGCCACTGTGAGGAAGTCGCGACTACCCAGGGCGCTGCGGCACACACTTTGGGAACCCCTGTACTAACCCATCACTCCTCAACATTGATTACGTCAGAGTTTCCATGGTTTCCTGTTCCTTCCCTTGCTGTCCAGCTTTAAGTGCACTGATTTCCTGCGGAAGGCTCCAAAATATCTTCATATGGCATCTGCCCAATTGCTTCCCGTTCCATTGCTTTCCCCTTAATTTGGATATCCATTGCTCTATCCTGTTGTGGTGCTTTCTGAATTAGATTTTCTACAGTGAATCCTTTACTTCGCAGGTACTCCATAACCTCAGTTTCTATTTCTTTAACTTCTCCATTACTAATCTCCTTTTTTACTTTTCCTCTTTGTCTTCTTATTTTTTGTATTGTAAAGTTTTCCATAGCCGGATTCCTTTGCCTGTATTTCTCTTCAAATTTTTTTGGTGCTGCTCTTTTATGTATTGGTTAATTTTACTTTCTACTTTGCATAAATATTACACCATATTAAATCTCTTTTTCTTTCCCATGTCCATATTTCTTCTTCAGATGTCTCCTGATCTTCCTGCTTCTCCTTACTTTGTGGACTCTCCCCATCTTGCTGTGATGTAACCTGTGTTAGACCTTCTACACCAAATCCTTCACTTTGCAGGCACTCCATAACTTCACCTTCTATATTTTTTTAACTTCTACTTTACTAATCTTCTTTCCTACATTGCCTCTTTGTGATATTATTTTCTTTATTGTGAAATTTTCCATATCTGGATGCCTTTGCGTGTATTCTCTCTGAATATCTTTGGGGCTACTTTTTTTATATTGATTAATTTGGCTTTCTCCTTTGCTTAAATATTGCACTATATCAAATCTCTCTTTTTCCCACATCCATATTTCTTTTTTATACTTTTCAAAAGTCTCTAGGTTTTGAGGTTTATATTTTCCCATTTCCTCAGATGCTTCTTTTTTTTCAAACAGATCAATGTTTCTTGATCTATATACTGTTTTTCACAAATCTGTTGTATTAATGAATACAAATTTTTATTTGAAGCTTCTGACAGTTTTTCTTGTGGAAGTATTTTTCTTTCCTCTAATTTCTCTCTTAACTGTTTTGTATATCTTGTGTCTGGAAATTCTGGGCTTTTGCATAATAGTAACAATATACAATTTTTTTCTTATCCTCAGTTTTTCACCGCTGTAATTCTCTTCACCAACTAAACTGGCTTGAGCTACCTAACATCCTCACTTATACCCAACTCGTCCAAGCATACAAACTCATTTACAACCCCTCTCTCTGTCCCTCCCTAACCACTACCTTTGAAATGCATGAACCAGAACGACTTCTAAGATTTAATTCCCCAAAACTAATTAAATTGCACAAACCCACACGTCCAGCCGGGAATCACCTAATGTCCTTCTATCTTGCGCGCCTCTAGAATTCTCTATCATCTCCTATCTGCATCACCAGCAGTCTCTCATCTAAAACCTTGCTGCACTCGCACCTAACTTCACAGTGGAAGTGCTCCTGCTCCCATCCTACCTAATCCTTCTAATGCCTTTTCCTACTCTCCTAGAACTAAATACACAATCACTGCCTCCTATAGTTCCACAGCTCTATTGAACTATTTGACCAACCACTTAAATGTTACCCTTTATGCTGCTACTTTTTTTTTTTTTTTTTACAAAAGTGTTTTTTTATTGCTGTTTAATGAACTATACTGATATATTCTATCATTGTTAACCTTTTCTTATATTTACTTTGTATTCCTATGAGATAATCTGTAATGTATATGTGCAATGTGTACTATATATTTGTGTTTTTCTGGAACTTTTCTCCCCAGGACTCCACTGAAAATGGCCTCCTTGTGGCCCAATGGACTGTCCTGGCAAACAAACTGCAAATAAATACATAAAATAAATAAATAATAGTCCACGTCATCGTCTTTATGGCTCTTCTTTGGCCTATCAGTTTTTGTGATTTTTGTGGACTACTACTTCCTTCTACAACAGAGAGGCATTCTACCCCTGGGCCTAGCCTCACCCCATTGTAGGAATGTTTCCGTATTTTGAGAATTCTATACTATCATCTTTTCCAGTCCTGGCACCAGTATGCCTACCAGGATTGGGAACTTTTTTATCCTGGGTATTGTGCACCCAGCTATCTTTTTTAATTTTTAACCCACTTCTCTCCATGATATATGGTATACAAATGTCTATATATCAGTGTCGCCTTGGTGAGATTTTGTGAAAAACAGGGTCTACCTCGTGAAAGTACTCACCAAGACTTGAGGATGAATTCAATTACAGCACTACTACTCTCCCTTGCTTGCTGACTTTTCATCTCTCCATTCAGACCACTTGATGTGCGACTGCTTTGATGAATACTGAGACACCTCCACTTTTTGTCCCTTCCTGCGCAGTAGCTTGTCTAAATGTGTGGAAGGTATTATATCCTTGCAGTGCAAGGGTCCTCTCCGCAGCTTTAAACCATGTCTCCGTAACTACACGGACATGTATGCTCTCCAAGCTAAGGAGAGTTTGCAGGACGTGGAGTTTTTCATTTAGACTCCTGGCATTGAGCAGTAATACCTTCAGGTTATTTTGTGTTGGCTGTGCTATGCTGGATGGTTTATCAAATTAGCACTGCTTAAAAAGGCACTATGAAGTGGACAAAGTTTTAACCAATATTTGAAAGCCTAAGTGGGACAGGTGCAGACTATCATTGACAAAGCAGTGAGGTCTGACAACCATATCCTACCAAGCTAACAAAATTCCGGCCTAGCTATTTTGGCCTTCTTCTTCGGCGGTTCGTCCAGTACAGCTGGTGTTGCTTCCATACTTAAGGCAAGACATTTAAGTTGTTGGTTTTCAACAAAAAGATTTAGGGCTGAGAGATGGCTGTGAAGAGCTTTAGGAACAAGTGACTGGCAAATGGAGCACGCTTTATAGTCGTGGGAAGGCCCTAAACAAAATAAGCAGAGGTTGTGGCTTTAAACAGCAAACAAAGCTAGAAGAGAAAAGAAACAAAATTCCCCAATGGAGTACATATCTTTCAGGAGTCACTTGGAGCGGAGCAGAATGAACGAGGTGACATTCGACTGGTGGCAAAGAAGTTCTTGGGTCTGTGCATGCAGATCACATTTATGGCCCACTGTTTATGGTACCTACGTGTGATGTCCCATGCACCATACAGCAGCCAGACTAAGCTTTTGTATATGGGCTGGACGTTCGGGTCGTCTCAGGCAGAGGTTCCCTTATGTTAGAATGTTGCAACATGAGAATAGAAGGACATCGAATATTGTATCTCCTTCAAATGGCAACAAAAAAACTAAGCTAATTAAAGTCAATTATCTTCTGCTCACATTGTGGCATCATCCTCAAAGAAGGTAGGATTACTTCTCACTGTCAGGCTCATATCAACCTTTGGGCACATGGTCTGAGAGGTCCATCATGTCCTTCTTCATACAGTCCAGAGAGGCATGTCTCAGGTTACTTACACCCACATGTACAATGAAACGATATCACTCGTACTTGTGGTTCAGTGGCCTGAGTGAGTGTGATCTAGTGGATCCTGGCTCCTGACAGGCAGGTGACTATAACCCTCTTTTTGCTCAGCTTAGCAAGTGGAACATCTGTGGGTTTCACAACGGAATCACCTATGACTAGAATATTAGCTTGTGTAGAAGTTGGCCTTATGGGCTTACAAGTAGAGACACAATGTTTTGAATCTGTAAGTACTGTGATGGATATTGCTTTGGTAGAAAATTTGTGAGGTTGCTGAGGAACCCTACAGTTATAGCTATGTCTAGGAGGTCTTTCAGGTTTGGGTAGATTACTTTTTAGGGACACAATATACATGAGTCTACATGCTTGATATTTAGAGCTAGTGTTGGGAAGAAAGTGGCGTTGCTTGTTTTTGACAACCCATTTTATTATTTCAGTGGATGTATGTAACAACATTGCCTCCAGCTGTTGTTGTGTCTTTCGGCTTATCCTGGGTAGGGGTCGCCACAGCGGAAATTCGGTCCACTAATGTTTGGTAGTGGATTTTTACGTGCCGAGTTACCAGCTCTGACGCACAACCTTGAACGAAGGTATGCCCATTCACGTAAGCCTCCACACAGAAGACGCTCTAGCTGAGAATCGAACGGGACAACGTCTTGCTGTGAGGCGACAACGCTACCGCAGCACCACTACCGCGGTTTAACAACATTGCCTCCAGTAACGATGTTAATATTACATCACACACACACACACACACACACACACACACACACACACACTGTAACTGACTGTTTAAGAATTAGGTGGTTGTCAGTAAACATGAGGCTTTTGGTACACTGTCTCTGAATGCCTATTTTCCACCACTCTGGCTGCAGAGACTGGAGGAAAGTGCCTACTCATGGTTTCAGATGGATTACAAGAGTCTTTGTAAATCCCTACTGAAACTCCTCTTCCCATCCTCCAAAGATGTACCTATCATAACATTAACAGCTAGGATGTTGATCCTACTTATCGAGCTCTCATTTACTGAAACTAACCAATGAAAAATTCAAGACTGACCTCTACATTAAACCAACAGTCACTTTCTTTTATTTTTAATATAGTCTCTCACACCACAATCCTCTGTGCCCTATCCTTTATCCAGGCACAATTCCAGTTCCTCACTCTTAGTTCCACATAGCAAACTGATAAGAGAAGTGGAGGTGTTGGAGAAAAAAGTAAACAGCGTGGGTGAGGTCCAGGTATATTGTCCCTAATACTAATGTCCATATCAAGTTACCTGTAATCCAGTCATAATCATGGATTGGGTTTGACTGACAGAACTTTCTGATCATGAACTTGTGCTGCCTTCTGTCCTACATATTGTTCCCCACCACAAAAGCAACCATCTTTCACCTCAGGATTTTCCCCATAACTTTTCTTGCCATTACTGTTAAGACAAGTGGGTAAATCCCTATTACTACTACACCCTTTACAAGGGTAAAACACCTGCTGTCCTCCAGTCCTAAGGTTGTTTACACACTGGCTAGTGATCTTACGAAGATGTCTATCAGAGGATATGTCAGTAGAGTGACCACATTTCTGATGGCTTCAAGAGATGGTTCATTTAGTCATTATACATCAGTCACCTAAGAGGCCACCAGTTTCTTCTCTAGCTCTTCCTCCTCCATCCTAGTGTTTGTCCAATGCTTCACAATCTCCATCTTGACTCTCTCTTAGCATGGCACCACCCTCCTTGCTTTGCTACAGGAAAAAAATAAGCAAAACACCCATTCAAGTAATTCTGCTTTCTTCATAGTCTTCTGTGGTACTCCACTCAACTTTTCAGTCTGGTCAGATCTGTCCTTCCTTCCTTTTCTACTACCTAAGTAAAAAGCCCTTGTACTCCTTCCAGTTATCTTCAATTAACTTTCTTTCCATCTGCACCTTTGTTCCATATTTGCTGCCCTTCTGCTATTCTCCTTGTACCTCTTCACCACGTTCTTAGATTGACTCACTACATGGCTGTATAGCAGTAATGCAGATTCTATTACTATACTTTTCATTACAACCCTCGTGACTTAAAGATGCAGCATATATTCTCAGCATCTGACATTTTATCATTTCTTCCAATAATTACAACAACTTACACAGACAGTCAGGAGTTGATATTATGTGGTGCATTTTTTTCTGAATCAACTATCCTTTGTTCTGCTGTGATAGAAGCATTTTTCCAATCACAGACCACCAAGCTATACTTTTTACACGATGATAAATTGTAACATGGCTAATTCCACTGGTGTGTAATCACCATGATGATCATCAGGTGTGGTGTCTTTTTTTTACCTTGGCCAAACCTCAGGAAAGTGCTGCCATTTTTAATCAGCACTACAATTAATGCTGGATGTCGGGGTACAGATTAGAAAAAAATTTTGCTTTTGTTTTCAAGAAAATCCAAAGGCTACAGCAACCCTTAACACTTACACAGATTCTCACTAGCTGCTGTTGAAGAACAGTGCTGAAGGAAATGAAGGAATATTGAAAATGACCTGTATAACGGCCTTTTGCTGCTCCTGGCTGTGATGTCTATAGCACAAGCAGGGCCCTACAAGAATTGTGGTTCAAAAACTGCTATTATCAGTTATGTGAAAATCACCTCCTCCACCAGTTTTCCCCTGTGTACTTTGTAAAGGTGAGACGTATGTAATCAATGTGGCATTTTCAAGCAGTGCCTGAACTCTAGGGAACCGTAGATCTTCCACACAAGAGAAGTTTTCTCATTATTTGTTTTTGGACCCAGTATATTGACATACTGGGTTTGTGAGACTTCGAGGGACACTACAGAGACTGTTTGTTTCAAATACTTTTTATGAAAGACTGCTTGGCTCCACCTAAAGCTCTACTAGTCAAACTGCATAAACAAAGAAATACAATTCGTAAGTGACAGAAACCTATGGAAAGGCCTTAAAAAATCATCTTAGAATACAAAGAATGAAACATTTGTACCAATGCATTAGTGCACACCCATACCTCTCAAACTTTTTAGAGTACGAAATCTGAACAAAACCATAAATAAAATTGTGCCAAAGGCCCAAAATACAGGCATTTTTTAAAATATTGCTCTTACAAACTTAGAAAGTTGATAGAATAACAGATTTTGCATTAGCATGAATTTTCAAAAGGATATGAACTCAAACTCAAATGTCTGTCATTATTTTCTAACTTCAGTCTTTAATGATTTGCTACTAATTTGCCAGAAAAACACAATTTTATGAAAAACAGACCAAAAACATAAGGCAAAAATCTGGACATTCTGCAAAAATGTGTACAGTTGAGAGGTATGTAAAAACAGTCCACCTAGCAACCGAGATGACATTCAAATGCACTCAAAAGTATCTGACTGCCTAATGTTTAATGGAAGTTTGCTCCAGAGGACACAGATTGCTTTACTCCTAAATCTGAGCTTTTTACAAGTTCTAACAAGTCTAAAGAAAACAATTTACTGCTACCCTTCAGAATTGCACCTCTGTGGTACAAACCTGTCTAAAGAAACTCTCAGAAGGAAGTTATGCAATGCTTGACATGGAAGACACAGGCTGGCTCCTGCAAGTCTATAAACACTATAGAGCTCAGAACATCAACTGAGTGATATAATTGGGATGATTACACAATCATATCCTTTTAGTAAACCTTCTCTGAACTTGTTCAAATAACTTCAACTTCCACTTGATATAACCACAAAATGATACATTACATTTTGATATGGATCTACTTTATGACATACACAAACAAGTATGAGAATGTGGATTACTTGGGGACATTGTTTTGAAAACTGACCCCATAACTTGGAATACCTTATTATTTGTTCTAGATGCATTTTCAGTGAAAGACAATACACCCCAAGATTGTTCATAAACGTTGCTTCCATTGCAATGAAAGTAAGCTTTCTTATTTACCTTTGCAGGCCCTATTTACATCACTGTACACTTATGTGTTTTTAATTTCAAACCCAAGTCATTCAGCCACTTATTAATACTGTACAAGTGTTCATATCAATGTATGATGTAATTGCAAGACCTAATTTGATGCCATTTGAACAATGTATCAAGTGTGAGCCATTTATTATTAAAACAAAAACAACATATTGAAGTACAAGTACAGGGCCCAACACATAACCTCAAAGTATACCTACAGTAACTGGAACCCATCTAAAAACAGCACCTTCTGATGTCTATTAGACACTCACTGATGGACACATCTTAAAATATAGTAGTCAACATTTCTGGTTTCCAAGCTTTTAAGCAGTTTTACCATGTGCACCATAACTAAAGCCTTAAGAAGATGAAAGTAAAATAATCATATGCAGATCAACATCTAAAGCTATTAGAACAGACTCCTCTCAGTAAAACCTATGCTGATGGGACTTCCAAGATGGCTGCACACTGACCAACAGCTTAACTTCACCTCTCCAGTGTGAAAACAGAAAATGAGAAAAAGGAGTGCCACTGAAATTGTTTTTTGTTTTTTTTTTTGTATAAATCACTTACTTGTTAGTAAGCACAGTGCCAGGATGTCAGCAAAGAAGAAATTTGGAAAACCTGAGAGAAAATCAACCAGAAAAGATGAAGAGCAAACACTGTTTGGGAATGATTCTACAGCTGTTCAGCAAAAATCAGTTCAAGCTTCAGCTTTGGTTCAAGAGATGGCCTCCAACAATTAAGGGGAAAAAAATCAAATGTACTCAGATGTGATTAAAATACATGAAACACTGCTTAACCTTTTATTCATTCTTGACATTTTTTCTGCTTTTGACGTTTCTTGTAAATGTGTTGTTTTATCATGAATTAAAGTCTACACAGCTTAAGTGTTTTCCGGATGGTCATTACTCTATTTTAGAGTCTTTTTAAATTGTGGGAACACTATGTGAGCCAACTGTGTTTACTAAATGAAACATTGGAGGAATATATCAACTGAAATAACAGGATAGAAAAATATAAAAAGCTTTAACTAACTGTTCAGATGAACTGAATAAACACCAAAAAAGGAGGATGAAATGAAGGAAAACATGAGGCCCGCCAAGGATAGATCTTTAAAACAGTACAGCTGTGTAAGTTGAACTTACTACAACAGTAGATGTTCCAGTGATCACTGCCTAGGTTATAATGGCTGGCCAGCTTCCAAAACTTCAGGGCACCTTCTATGCACCCAAACGGTCAAGAAGCTCGACTAAAAGACAAGTTTGGATGCAAAGCCCTTCACAGCATTTCTGCCAGGAGAAAGAGGGTGGCTGAGACTTAAAGGACTATGCTAGTAAGAAAACATAAATGTCCACACCCCGGCATAAAAAACACACCAAAAAAAGAAGGGGGAATGGAGGGAGAGAGTGGCTACTGCGGCAATAATATTTGAACATATATTGTTATGGTAAATTCAACTTACACAACTGTACTATGTTCATCATACTGATCACTGCTCCAGTACCTTTAACTAAATAGGTAGATTACCATAGCTAGCTACATCTGGGAGGTGAAGAAGAGTCCAGGAGATCATGGAGAACAGCCCTAGCAAAACATGATTTGGACCTAGAGAAGGAATCAAGTTTATAATCCTTTGCAAAATGATGCACAAAAGACCAAGTAGCAACTTCTAGAATATTTCTATAATCCAACCCTTTCTAAAACGCCACAGATGAAGCCAACGCCCTAGTAGACAGGGCCTTGACCCTGCCTGGAATAGATTTGTTACAGTGAGCATAACAAAAGGAAATAGCCTTAGATAACCATTTGGAAATAGTCTGTTTTGTCACAGGTTGTCCCTTCTTATCTTCACAAGAAATAAACAATTGATCCAAAGATCTGAAAGAAGATACAGCTCTGTCAAGATAGTACCAAAATTGTCTGTGGACATCCAAGGTATGGAGTATCCTTTCTCCCTCATTTTTACATCAGTAAAGAAAACAGGAAGATGGATAGTTTGACAAAGTAAATTTAGACACCACTTTAGGCATAAAAGAAGGATTAGTTCTCAAACAAACCCTTTCCCTATGGAAAATAAGGTGGGGATGACTCCCCATAAGAGCTTGCGACTCATATACCCTTCTTGCAGAGGTCAGAGCAATCAAGAAAACTATTTTTCATGTTAAGAACCTCAAGTCAGACAGACTAGTTGGTTCAGACGGAGCAGGTATTAGCTTCTCTAACACAAAATTAAGATCCCAAGGAGGTGTCACAAGTCTACTTGACAGTTTTTTTTATGCAAAAATCCTTTTAAAAACACTCTGACATGAGACTGCCCTGAAAGAAGAAGACATTGATTGAAGAATAAGAAAGGCCATAGGATAGTAACTCACACAGATATTGTAAAACCAGTGAAGAACTAGCTTTAAATGGGTGGTGGGGTTCTGCTGTTGGCATTGACTAAAAAAAACACATCCATTTGCTAGAATATGATTTTCTAGTAGCAGGATTTCTTGCCTCCATAACACCTGTCGCATGTCCTCAGTAAACAGCTCCCTAAAAGGAATTAAGACCTTATCATCCAGGTAGTCAACTGAAAATAACTGATGTCAGAGTGAATCAGACACCCCTGTTCTTGTGTGAGCAAATCCAGTCTGTGAGATAGCTTGTAGTAATTGCCTCTGACCAGTGGGGGATTCCTTCTGAACTGTCAGAAGTACAGTTGCGTAAAATCTTACCTTAACAGTAGATGTGCTTTTCTTCACTGTTGCAGTATTCCTAACATAAGGAATTTTCTGCCAAAGGTAACCTAACGTCTGGACAGTATACCAAAGTCTTAGGAATTTATATACATCGTAAGTCACATGTATGCACTCCATTCAAGGTGTAGGGCATAAAGGTGACGTACAGATGTACACACCTCAGAAATGAAAATCCCCAGGAGGAACAATCATTCCTAGAAACTAGGAGGAATACATGCATCCAAAAGAGGAAAAAAGAAAAGAATTCTAGGCCAAAAAGGCAGAAGGAACTGGGCAGAGTGGGGGGGGGGGGGGCAAATAAAGTAACATTGAAGAGAAGAACATCTACTGTTATAGTAAGATTTTACACAACTGTACTATGTCCCTCCATATCACTGTTTCAGTATTCTTAACATAAAGGAGAGTACAAAAGCTCAAGAGAAAACTTGGGAGGATGAAGACCAGAACAGCCCTTTAAAAACCCATGCAGAATAGCTCTGGCAAAGTCAGCTCTTGCCCTGGAAACAATATCCAACTTGTAATGCTTAGTGAAGGTATGAACAAAAGTCCAAGTCGCAGCCTCAAGGAAGGAACTGGTATCCAATCCTTTGCAAAAGGCACCAGAAAGGGCAACAGCTCTAGTAAAATGAGCCTTTACAGAGGCAGAAAGACATTTACCATGGAAGTAACATAAAAAAAAAGAAATGGCCTTAGAGATCCAGGAGGATACAATTTGTTTAGAAACAGCTAAACCCAAAGTTGATCAGATTTCTGAATGGCCTTGGTCTTATCCAAATAACATCTGAGCTGCCTATGTAAATCCAAGGTGCGAAGAACCTTCTCACTGGCAGACTGTAGAGAAGGAAAAAAATGAGGGCAAATTAATAGACCAATTAAGAGACAACTCATTATTCACCTTGACCATAAAAGGCAGATTACTAAGAAGAGACACCCTGTCCCTATAAAAACAAAAAAAAAAAAAAAAAAGGAGGAAAAAAGAGCCTGGAGTTCAAAGACTCTTTTAACTGAAGTAGGGGCCAAAAGAAGATGACTGGGCTTCCAAATACAATGTTGCAAGGAAGCTGAAGCTGCAGGTTTGAAAGGAACCTGAGTTAATTTTTCAAGCATAAAATTGAGGTCCCAAGAACACGAAATAGGCATCCTTAGAGGCCTGTTATGAAGGATGCCTTTAAAAATTGTTTGACCTCAAACCTATAGCCAAGAGGAGGAGACAAGGGCAGACAAGCAGAAATACCTGAAAGGTGAGTTTTAACTGAAGAATATGCCAACCCAGCATGGTGCAAGTCACAAAAGGGATCCTGGTAACAAGAATGGCACCAGACAGAAAATCTTCCATTTGGACAAATATGATTTCTTGGTAGCGGGTTTCCTGACCTCCTGCAGAACTCTAAGCACGCCCTCAGGAAAGAGGTGCCTAAAACGGATCAAATCCTATTGCCACAGCATCAGAACAGTTGACAAGTGAGAATGGATAAGAGACTCCTTGTCTTATGTGAGGAGGCTCTAGTGAGATAATTTGTGGTGATGACCCTTGATTAAGTGAAGAAGGGGGAGCCAATGCTGTCTAGGCCAAAAGGGAGTCACCAGCAAGATTATGGAGGAGTCTTGCTTGATCTTGAGCAGGAACATCAGAATCAGAGGAAGGGGGGGACATAGAGAAACATTCTCTTCCAAGGAAAAGGTAGCATATCCACCTTCCAGGCCAAAGGGCTTGGGACGCTGGCACAGAAAAGAGGAAGTTGTCTGATCAGAGGGGAGCCAAAAAGATCTACCTGTGGAGTACCCCACTGATGGACAATGTCGAGAAACATATCTTTGTGAAGCATCCATTCATAAGTCTGTTTACTGGATCTGCTAAAGGCACCTGCTACTGTATTTTCCTCTGAAGGAATGCAGACAACTTGAAGAGTCACTTGAAACCGGACAGTTAGATCCCAGACCTGAAGAGCAAGTCTGCAAAGAAGGAAGGACCCCCTCCCCCCCCCGCTCGTTAATAAACCACATCACTGTGGTATTGTCTGTGAAGACTTTGAGAGGCCCTGGAAGAAAAAGGGAATGAAAAGCCTGAAGAGCTAAAAGGGGTCTTGTCTCCTTTATGTTGATGTGATCTGACCAAAGGAAGCTCCTCACCCCCTGTCTGAGGCATCTGAAAAAAGTTCTGAGATGGGGCTGGAGGTTGAAATAAGTCCTGGGTTGACAGAAAGCTGATGACTCCACTAATGAAGTTCAAGTTTGAAGCAAAGAAGGAAAGGAACTAGAAATTTCAGTTGATGACAGTGCTGAAGCCACACTGACTTGAGAAACCACTATAGTTTTTTCATATGCAGTCTGTCTAGAGGCAGCATAGGAATGGTGGAGGGCATGAATCCTAGAAACCTGAGAAATTCCCTGACTGTGACAGAAGCCAGAGGAAGAAGAGACTGAAAAAAGGTGATCAGAGAAAGAGCCTTGGGTGGAGGCAGATGCCAGCATAGGAATGGTCTGGTCCTGCAACCAAGAAGAACATGATCTTAAGGAGGAACCAGGACTGATTTCTGAAAGTTTATGGTGAGCCTCAGGCTTTGTAACAGACTAACTGTAAACTGGAGGTGCTGAAGAAGGACCTCAGACGAAGCCTGAATGAGTAGGTCATCTATCTGAATCCCTCTCATCCTGCAAAAAGCAATGACAGGAGTGAGGCATTTGCTGAATACCCTGGGGGCAGAAGAAAGACCAAGGGCAAAGCAGAGAACTGAAAATGCAAGGAAGAAACAGAAATGCAAAAACTTTCTAAAAAGAGGATGAATGCAAATGTGAAGATGGGCATCTCTGGGGTCCAGGAATACAAAGAAAGCCTGGGAAAGAAGACCAGGAAACATGGTTTGAAGGGACAACATCTAAAAGGAAGGGACGTTTAGAAAGGTGAAGAGCTGAGAAAGGTCCAGAATGGGTCTCCAAGTACCTTCCTTACTGGGAAACAGAAATACTCTGGAACAATACCCTTTCCCTTCCTGAGCAGGGGTCACAACGTGAATGATGCCCTGAGCCCAAAGGTCATGAAGCAGTTCCGGAAAGAAAGGAAGCTGTCACTGAGGAGGCGAAGGGATGCCCAGAAAAGGAGGAAGGGAGTTCCATACCATGAAATACCCCTGGTGGATGTTTAAAACCCAATAGTCTTGAGTAACCCTTAACCAATTGGGGAGGGACAGGGAAAAATGAAGGGATAAGGGAACCTGGCCTAGAGAAAGGGGAAGTAAATTGTCAGATAGAATCTGACTTATCTTGAAAAGGAGTCTTCTAAGAAGAAGTAGTCCGAGTAAACTTAACAGGGGCTAAACGCCTAGAGCCCTTTTTACATTTAGGAGGAGAGCAAGGCTGTCTGCAAACAAAAATAGATTTGAATGGATAATTCCTCTGGAATTTAGGGATAGAAGATACAAAATGTATATTTTAACTCCTGCAAGGTCTTTGCATTTATCCTGCAGGGATTTAAAAAGCTCAGAAGCAGCCAAACCAAAAAGTTTCTTATTATCAAGAGAAGCATCCAGCAATTTTGCCTTAATGCTATCAGGTAAGGGCTAGAGACAAAGTCAAGAGTAACGTCTCAAAAAAGAACCAAATGCAGCAGCCCCATGGAAGGCATCAGTTGCATCATAACTATATTTAAGAGAGTGATGAGCCACTTGAGAGGTAGAACCCAGAAAAGAAAGAGGCAAGACCTTCCCCTCTGAATCTGGGAGATCAGAAATTGCCCGAGAAGCTTGAGAAAGAAGGGTTAAAACATACTTGGTCATGTGAGTCTGGTAATTAATAGCCCTAAAAGCCAGGGTGGCAGCAGTATATACCTTTTTGCTTAGATGTTCCATGGCTTTGCTGTCTTTATCAGAAGAAAGTAGTTTACTAGATGGCAAAAGTTTAGAAGGTTTGTTAGAAAAGAAGACACTACAGAAGGATCAGTAGAAAGACATTTGAACAAAAACTTAAATTATCAGGCACCTTGTAAAATCTGTTGGGTTTCTTAGGTGCTGGAGGTTAGGAATCTGGGGCAAAAATGGCCACTGAAAAAGTATCTGAAGAGGACAGCCAAGTCTGGAGGTATAGCACAGAGCTTGGAAGACTCCATCAGGAGGAGTTCATAATCCCTCTTTGGAGTATGAACAGTCCTATTTGAAATATCCGATCATACGGGAAATAGTATCCCGAAAGGAAAGTTCTTCTAAGGGAGAATCTGGACTAAAAGAATCTTTGTTGTCAGACCCATAATCCAAGGGAAAAGGGATTTGAGAAGAATATGTCCAAGCCTCTTCAACTGAATCCAAATCCTCATCAGAGGGCTCCTGCTCTCTGTGCCTTTTAACAGGAGTAAAGGACCAGGGAGGAGCAGGTACAGAAATTCTTTGAGGAGAATTTAAGGCTATTAAGGCATTAAACAAACCCTGGGTAAAATCCTGCCATCCACATTGCTGATCTTTAACAGCAGGGGATATATGCTTGTTTTTTTTCTTTTTTTCTTCTGAGGAATGTCTGCTCAAAAAAATCCTAGGAGGTTTGGACCCTTACCAACACTCAATCAACATAGTAGGAATCTCCCCCCAAAATACAATTTGCGGTTTGCCCCCTTGGTCCATCAGATAAAATCAGACAAGGACCCCCTTAATGTCTGAAGTGGACATCTGCAAAGCCTCTGAGGATGTGCTACAAACTGGATCCATACCGGCCTCCTACAGAGTCGTGGCAGAAGAATCTGAGAAAACAACTGGAAGATCTTACGAACTTTCACTAGCCTTGAGAGAGAAGTCCAGGGGAGGCGGGACAGCAGCCGAGTCTGACCGTTTTCTTGGTATGTGGCTGAAGACGGGAAGATTCTGCCACAGCATCTTGCTCCAACAATTTTAAGATGTTGGTTCTCTAGGTAAATCAACAAGGGGGAGAGATGACTACGTAGGGTCTTGGGGACAAATGCTTGGCAAGCAAAACACTGCATATGGTTGTGAGTAGTACCCAAATAGAACAAACACTACTCTTCATGACCTTTATCAGGAATATGCCTCCCACACTGACATTTTCCCTTTCTGGATGGCATGTAAACACACCAAAATAGAAACAGATAAGAAGAAACCCCAATGGGACACTTACCTGAAACATGGCTTGGTAACCAGAACAGAAGGAGCATTCAGACAGAAAATCAATGGTGGCATTCGGGCTGGTGGCAAAGGAGTTCTGAGATATATATGTCTGTATGTCACCTTTATGCCCTACACCTTGAGTTAGTAGCAAATGTGTGACATGCAATATCTACAAATTCCTAAGGCTTTGGTATACTGGACGGACGTTAGGATACCCTAAGCAGGGAATCCCTTATGTTAAGAATACTCCAACAGTGACATGGAAGGACATCACTGGATATTAGTGGAAAGGGTGGAAAAGCATACTGGAACATTCCTGCCCAAAAAAAAGAAAAGGCATCTGTCTTCCAGGCCTTCTTGCATAGAGTCCTGGAACACAATGTTGCCAGTTGAGTATTCAAAACAGAAGGCAAAAAGGTCTACTTGAGGAACTCCCTATACACGGATAAATGTTAGAAGACTCTCTGATCTAGTTTTCATTCATGGGGGACTGCCCTGGTCCTGCGCAGTTTATGTGTCACACAATTGTGATCTGGCAGAATGTGGGATGCTTATAGAATGACAATGCGCTGGGAAGCCATATCCCAAGCCAACATGGCTAGTCTACAAAGGGGTTACAACCCGGTTCCTCCTTGAATCTCGAAATACTACAAGAATATGTTACTGTCTAAAACCACTTTCAAACGGTCTCGGGGGCCAAAGATGGTTCAGAGAGTTCAGTGCCTTCATCAGGGCAAGCATCTCCTAAATATTTATGTGCTTGCATTTGTCCTTGGTGCCCTCACTCCTGCAATTTTATCCCGCCTGAAATTCTTCCCTAAGCAAAGTCTAAAGCATCTGTGGTGACAGACTACTATGGTGCAGGGAGGGAGAAGGAGATACCTGGACTTAAGGATATCTGAAGTCCTCACTATTGTGTGAGTAACCACTTGATATAATGCTTAAGGTCTTCGCCTCCCATGCACAAGGTTCGATCCTGACCTCTGGCCAATGCCTGTTTGGAGTTTGCATGTTCTCCCTGTGTCTCTGCGTTTTTTCTCCCACCACCGAAAAACATGCTGCGTGTTTCCTTCTCAAACTCACCAATGAATGGAGCTGTGAGCAGCACAGACTCCACATGGTGCCTTATAGGGGGAAGAGATGTATAGATCACAGTACCTACTTTGGTCCACAGTATTCTTTAGATAGGAGAACACTGATCACAGACTCGAAAGCCGAAATATGGCTGTATGTGATTTGGTCATGTTGCCATGTCACCAAATGCGCATGGATATTTAATGGTGATAAGCAGGTTGAGGATCTGGCCGACTCCAATGTATGCCATGGTGGGAGCGGGTGTATGTGCCCACCATAAAGCCCAGCAGCCCTGGGTCAATAAGTTGCCATGTGTGGGGACAGCTCTGCTGACTGAAAACTAGGCGTAAAACCAATCAACTTAAACATGAACTTAGAATTGTTACACTCCGTGTAGGTCCACTGAGACAATGCAGCTTGGAAGTGGATGACATGATGGTACAGATAAGGATGGATATCCTACATATCCAGGAGACAAGATGGAAGGGCAGTGCAGCAAAGCCACTTGTCTACTAAAGAGGAGGACAGACTAGAGAGGGATGACTAGGATGACAGTGAGGGATGTCAGAATCATGGCAATCAGATTCCAGTGTAATGATAGGGTAACCTACACCACACAGTAGGGTTGTGATATTGAAGAAAAGAGTGCATTCAGACAGCAGTTGCAGGATCTACTAGATAAAGCAATACGACATAAATTGCTGTTAAAGAGTGCCTTGAATACACATATCGGGACAGACAGAACAGGATATGAGGACTGCCTGGGTCCACATGGGTGGGGCAACAGGAATAAAGAAGGAGATACCATTCTAGACTTCTGTCTGGCAAATGGATGACCATAGCCAACACATGGTTCAGAAAGAGAGAGTCACAAGATAACAAACAATAGTGGCCAACATGCAACTCAGGTAGACTTCATCCTAGGAAGGAAAGGCATTGGGGTAGAATCAATGATTGTAGTCATCCCCAGTTAAACAGTCGGCTCATACCATAAACCATTGGCTGCCACAATCAGCTGCAAGCAGTGGTCAGAGAAGGCTCTCAGATCAAGAGAGACCTGGAATTTGACAGGAGAAAAAATACAACAGTTCAAAGAATAACTCAAGGCTCTAGCACCTCAAGGAGAGGAGGAAATAGCTGGAATTGAAGAAGAATGGCAGGGCCTCAAAACAGCATTTTTGAAGACGACAGAATTGACATGTGGCCGAACCAGGTATAGAAATAAGGTACATAAGGAAAGCCGGTGGTGGAATGCAGAAGTCCAGGAAGTCATCAAAAGAAAGGAGGAGTGCAAGAAAAAGCGGGAGACAGAAAAGACGGACCAGGCTAGGAAGGAATACTGATTGGCTAACAAAGAAGCTAAGAAAGAAGAAGTTGCAATAGCAAAGAACAGAGCATCGGAGGCACTCTACCAGCTTCTGGAAAGTGACTCAGTAGATGGCACAAATAAACTATATCAGGTTGCAAGGCAAAGATAGAAAGATAAAGAAGATAGTCGGACACCTTTCAAAAGGGATGCCAGCAACAACCTGCTCACCAGTCCACATGATATCAAAGGCAGACAGAAAGAGTACTTCTAGCAGCTTCTGAAAGAAGAAAACTGCACAGAAGCAGTACTGCCCCTAGACAAAGCAAGACAAGCACTAATGAAAATGAAGTCAGTGAAAGCAGGCTCAGATGAGGTCACAGCAGATATAAAGATGTTGGGTAAGACGGGGAGAAATGGATCCTGATAGTACTCATAGCAGTGTAGAAAGAAAAGGGTATCCCAAATGACTGGAAAATAAGCATGCTCATGCCAATGTACAAGAATAAAGGAGACATCCACAACTGTGGGCAATACCAAGGTATCAAAACTCTGTCGTATTACATGAAAGTTCTGGAGAAGGTGACTGACAGACGGATATGCAGATATGCAGAGGAGTAGAAAGTAAGATGGGAGATGAGCAGTTTGGATTCAGATCAGGATGCAGAACAAACTGATCCGATGTTGCAGTACGAATGAAAGTTGAGAAGAAGCTAGTGATGAGGAAAGAGTCCAACTGGGCATCCCTAGACTTGGAGAAAGCATACAACAAGTTCTAAAGAAATCTGATTTGGGCAGTCTTGCAGTGGTATGAAGCCTCAGAAACACTGGTAGAATTACTGCAGGACATGTAAAAGGACCTATTGACTCAAGTACGAACAGTGTTCAGTCTCAAAGACGGGTTCTCAGTGGGAGTGGGTGTGCACCAGGACTCTGATGATGCCTGGATTGTAAAAGGCAAAAACTGCTAAGTCTCTGGTGATTTTATTGTATTAAAGTGACCGCTTCTTTTGCAAGAACACGTTGGTTTGCCTGTTTACTTTTTTGCACCAGGATTCAGTTCTGAGCTCAATGCTGTTCATACCGGTGATAGACTACATTAGTACACAGGCTGGAGGGAACAAAGTTGCTGTATGCAGATGATGTGGCATTACAGGCAGACTCTGAGCAAGAACTTCAACAAAAAACAGGGGAATGGAATGCAAAACTGAAGGTATACAGGATGAAATTGAGTACAGACAAAGACAGCTGTAACGGCAGCAAAATGGTGGAGTTCAGAAAAAGCTGAAAACTGAGATAGAAGGGAAATAGTGAAACAGGTTAAAAGCTTCAAGTATCTGGGAGGAGTAGTTGAGGGGAAGGGAAGTCTGAATGAAGAGGTCAAATTATTAGTTATGTACTTACCATAACTTGGTATCTCTGTTGTCCCTTTCTCATTTTGCTTCACTGATGAGTTATGGATCTGACTCAGCCACCTTCTAAAGCCTTCAACTTCCAGGCTCAAGCTCCCCCTTACCCATAATCCTCTGCCCTTAGCTCAACCTCCTCAGATCAAATTTGCTGCCCTTTATAGAAAGAAGACAGAAAGAGAAAATGGAACCAAGGGCTCCACTTGGAACGTAGGTTCCAATAAAGACTTTTCCAGATCCTGTAGAAGCAAACCTTTTGGTGAGGGTGGCTGGGCACGAAGGTGAAGCAGAATGAGGAAAAGGGCAACACAGACACCAAGTTACGGTAAGTACTTAACTAATAAATCTGATGCTGTCCTTCTCATTCTGCTTCACTGATGGGTCAGAGTCCCCAGCTACATGATGTCTTGGGTTGCGCCAAGGAATGATATGCTAGAGCACCGAGGAGCCAAAGGATGCCCTACTCCTGGAAACCATATCCAACATATAATGGCTCACGAAGGTATAGACTTAGATCAGGTAGCTGCAACACAAATGTTATCAATAGGAATTTTAGATGAAAAAGCCACTGACGCAGCTATGGATCTTGTTGAATAGGCTTTTTGGAAGATGAGGTAACTTCAAACCATTTTTCTCATAAACAAATGATATGCAACTGGTTATCCATTTCACTATTGTCACTTTAGAGACTGCTCAGCCTTTATGGTTAGATGGGAAAGAGACAAAACTGCTCAAACTTGCTGAATTGTTTTGTTCTATGAAGGTAGAAACTTAACTGTCTGTGAACATCCAAGTAAATGTAACATATATTCTCCTTTGTTAGAATAGTTAGGACAGAACACTAATAACTGAATGCGCTGATATATGTTAGATTCTGTGGCTACTTTTGGCATGAAGGAAGGATTAGTACGGAGGGAAACCCAATCCTTGTGAAAAATAATATAAGGAGGCTTAGATGAAACTGCATGCAATTCAGAAACTCTTTCTGCTGAGGTAATAGCCACGAGAAAGTACAGTTGTGTACACTTACCATAAATGTAGATGTTCGAGTGCATTCACTGTTGCAGTCATTACATTTGGGTAATCTGCTGACAGGTTGCCCTCAGTCGGCCTGATTAACAAAGTCTTGGGTCTTGCGTCGGTTGCTGTCCCTTCTTCCATGACGGCAGGTCGTCAGGGGTACAAAACATGCAGCCGACGCCATTACATCAGTTTTTCTTGCCACAGATGTCAGGTGCCCCCTAATGGGGAGCAAATAAACATAAAAACACAAAGGTATACCTCCAACAAAAAGCAAATACACCAAAAAGGCTTTTAAGCACAGTAAAGGAAAGCAGAGGTATAGCCAGAAAAAGTTAGGAGGCTAGAGGGAGGGTAATCAGGACTGCAAAAGTGAATACACTCGAATATCTACATTTATGGTAAGTGTAGACAACTATACTATGTTCGTGTTTCACCGTTGCAGTCATTACATTTGGGTAGATTCCCAAAGCCATGGTTAGGAGGAGGAGTTTATACAGCATTAGGGCCAGCTATAAGGCCCTGCAAGACAGCAGTGGCAAAGCCAGCTCTGGATTTAGAGAAAATTGGTAAATGATAATGCTTGGAGAAAGTATGTACAGAGCTCCAAGTAGCAGCTTCTAGGATGTCCCTGGTAGGAACACCTCTGAGAAAGGCTGCAGAAGTAGATGCAGCCCTGGTGGAGTGAGATTTGATCCCACGGGGGATAGGTTTTCCATGGTGCTTATAGCAGAAATGAATGCAATGGCTTATCCATTTAGAAATGGTTTGGTTTGAAATAGCCTTCCCCTCTGCCCCTGCAGCAAATGCTACCAGCAGTTGTTCAGATTTTCTTCGAGGTTTAGTCCTGTCCCAAGTAGAACCCAAGTTGTCTGTGCACATCCAAGGAATGCAGAATCCGTTCCCCTTTGTTCTGTGGATTGGGAAAGAAGGTTGGCAAATAAATGGACTGATTAAGAGACACAGTGGAAACGACCTTGGGCATGAAGGATGGATTGGTCCTGAGAGACACCCTGTCCACATGAAAGATGATGAAAGGCTTCACTGCCATAAGGGCCTGCAATTCAGATATCCTTCTAGCTGAAGTGTTTGCTAAAAGGAAGGTTATTTTCCAAGAAAGAAATTTTAAGTCTGCAGTAGCAGCTGGCTCGAAAGGATGTAGAGTGAGTTTCTCCAAAACAAAGTTAAGGTCCCAGGCAGGGGTTGGAGCTCTGTTGGGTGGTCTCAAGTTTTTTGCCACTCTGAGATACTGCTTGAGCAGAGGATGAGAGAAGAGGGGAGGTTCTGTGTTATAATGAGCTGAAATAGCTGAGGCGTGGATTTTAATGGAGGAAAAAGACAGGCCCTTGTGAAGTATCTCAGTTAAGTATTGCAAAATCTGAGGTAAATTGGGCGCTGCTGTGCTCATCCCTAAAGATTGGTTCTAGGCACAGAATCTTTTCCATTTGTCAGCATAAGATTTTCTGGTACTAGGTCTCCTTACCTCCAAGATGATATCCATCACAGGTTTGCTGAGGGATGATAAGAGTGAATTTAAGTGATTAGCCAGGCTGCAAGGTTCAATGTTGGAAGCTGAGGGTGCAGAATTTGGGTCTCCTGCTGAGACAGCAGGGAAAAGGTCTGAGGCAGGTGCCATGGAGATAATTGTGACACACTGCGCAGGAGGGGGTACCACTGTTGGTGCAGCCAGTCTGGAGCAATCAAGATCATCCTTGGTTTGTCCTGTTTGACTTTTAGTAGATCTTTGGTGAGCAGAGGCAGTGGGGGAAAGGCGTAGACTGATAGGTTTTTTCCAGATGAAGGACATAGCATCCAGTTTCCAGGCTTGTTTGTGGGGAGTCCTTGTGCAAAACTTGTCCAACTGGTAGTTCTGGGGGGAGGCAAATAGATCTATGTCTGGGCTCCCCCATTCACTTGTCAACATGTTGAAAATCTTTGGTTCCAGTTTCCACTCGTGTGGGTTCATGAGGTTTCTGCTTAGTCCGTCTGCGAGTGTATTCAATTTTCCTGGCAGGAATTGAGCTTGTAGATGTACTTGGTAGCTCAAGGCTGTGTTCCACAATGCCATAGCTAGTCAGCAGAGGGGGTAGGAATGTGTATCCCCCTGCTTGTTTATGTACCACATAACTGTGGTGTTGTCCGCCTTTACCATTAGTTGTCCTGGAAGAATGTAGTCCTTGAAGGCTGTCAGAGCATTCTGTACAGCTAACATTTCTTTCTGATTGATATGCAGGTGCATTTGATTTGGGTTTCATTTGCCCTGAATGCACTTCCCTGCCAGGTAAGTCCCCCATGCATAGTCTGATGCATCTGTAGTTAGAGTTTGGGCGGCAGGGGGTAGTGTGAATGGTAGTCCCTTGTTTTGGTGGCAGGGCTCTGCCCACCATAGGAACTCCAGGCGTAGGCAAGGTATGATGGGAATCATTGTTTCCAGGCTGTGACAATGTTGACTCCATGGACTTTTTAGATACCACTGTAGTTTTCCTCATATGCAGTATTGCATATGGAATTAGAAGAATGCAGGAGGCCATGAACCTCAAGGCTTGCAGTATTTGTCTTGCAGACAGCAGGATTTTTGTGGCCACTTGTTTGAATTAAGTTACCAAATTTGCTTTTCTGTCGTGAGGAAGGCCATCTGGGCAGTTATATTCAAGCTTGCACCCAGGAATGTAATTTGTTGACAGGGTACCAGTTGTGATTTCTTTTCGTTTATGGTGTACCCCAGACAAGTTAGAACCATTTTTACAAACGCCAGATGATTTAAAAGTATGCCCTGGTTTTCTGCCTGAAGTAGACAATCGTCCAGGTATGGATATATTTGAATATTTCTTTGCCTGAAAAATGCAATAACTGGAGCCAGGCACATTGTGAATACCCTGGGCGCGGTAGACAAGTCAAAGGGCAGTGCAGAGAACTGATAATGCAAGTAGCCTGCTTTGAAGCGTGGGTATCTTCTGCAAGATTCCCTGATTGGGATGTGCAGGTAAGCTTCTTTTAAATCTAGAGTTGCCAACCAGGCATCTTTGCCTAGCATAGGAAGTAATTGGTGAAGAGTCAGCATCTTGAATTTTGGAATCTCCAGAAAGGTGTTTAGAGTAGACAGGTCCAGGATGGGATGCCATGATTTGTCTTTTCTGGGTACCAGAAAAAGCCTGGAATAGAAATCTTGTCCCTTTTCCTCTTCTGGTACCAGTTGAATAGCCCTCATGCTTAAGAAGGAAAGTACTTGTTTTTGAGCCTCTGCCCACTGATTTGGGGGCAGGTCTGGCCACCCGTTTGGTGTTGGCAATGTCTGGAAATTAAATCTGTATCCCTGGGGCACTATATTTAAAACCCATTTGTCCTGAGTTATGAGTTCCCAGTTCTTTGCATGAAGAGCAATCTTTCCCCCCAAAGGGGCGGTCAAAAGATAAGTGTTTGGGAATTTTAAAAGGAAATCATTGAGACTGTTTACCATAGGGGGGTGTCTTGTTATATCCAGATTTGGAAGTGGTGGCCCCCCACTGCTTAGTTCTGAGAGTCCCCTGGGACTGAAACCTGGGGGTTTTGCTGAGTCTGGGTTTGGCTTGCGAGGACCTGGAAGGGACTGGAAAGGACCAGTTCATAGTAGGCCAGTGCCTACTAAATCTTGGAGGTTGCACTTGTAAAAAAGCTTTAACAGTTTGCATAGATTTAGCTTTATCTTCCATCTTTTTAAGAACTTCATCAGCCTTGTTGCCAAACAGGTGGTCCTGATTTAAAGGAGCATCCAACAATTTAGCTTTAACATGATCAGGCAAAGATTGCTCCTTAAGCCAAGCATGCCTTCTAAGCACAGACCCAGTAACAGCAGCCCTGCAAGAGGCTTCTAAAGAATCAAAACCACATTGCAAAGTATGTTTTCCAACTTGTTCAGCAGAATGCATTAAATCCTGCAAATCTTTATTTTCCACACAGTCAGGAATCAACATCATTTTCTGTTTAAGCAGTCCATTAATATGCTGTTGATATTTTAACATATGAAATTGGCAGTTTAAAGCTCTGATTGCCAAGGTGGCAGAAGTATAAACCTTTTTACCCCATCTATCCAGCACCCTGGAGTCTCTATCAGAAGGGGTAGGATTTTTAGCAGTAGAAGCCTTAATGCCTTTCAGCCCCTGAGAAATAGACTCTGGATCTGCAACAGGATTTTTGAAAAGGAACTTGTGGGACTCAGAAACCCTGTAGTATCTGTCAGGTTTACTAGGAGCCAGAGGCAGGGAATCAGGGGCCAAACTGGATTCCAAGAACACATCATCAACAATGTCTAGTACAGGAGGTATAGCCAAAGGCCTATGTTGAGGAAGAAGAAGGAAATCCCTAAGCCTCTTTTTTGAATCAGAAAATTCCTGGCTTTCCCAGTGGAAATGCTCCCTTAAAGTATGTAAAGTTTCCCCAAAAGAAAAATCCTCAGGAGGGGAAGCAGAGGGAATGGAATCCTCTGCATCAGAATCCTCTTAAGTAGGTATGGACAAATCCAGGTCATCAGAAGAGTCAGAAGAAACAGAATCCTGATCAGAAGATTCATAATCAAGCTCAGCCCTAGGCCTCTTAAAGGGGGGGGGGGGGTTGACTACCCCTGATTAGAGTAATTAGATCTTCAGCCATTTTTATCATTTGTTTTTTAGGCATAGGGGCCTGAATTGGTTTTTTTAGACATGGATCGAGATTTAGGCCTTAGTAATGAAGGATGTGTCGATTTAATATGCAAGTCTGTAGGCCTGAATACAACCTCAGAAGCTGGTGCCTGCACAGCGGCTCCAGACCCATCCAAGGTAGAGACATCCGCGGGTTCCATAGTTGAAGTATCTCGCGGCATACCGGACTTCAAATGGGTCTCAGTAGAAGCCTGCAAATCAGAAGTAGCGGGTATCAGGGACTGCGAAAGCGCCTCACTGAGTACCGATGAACTGGCGACTGGCTTAGGAGAAGCATCGTTGGCAGTTTTGGACCTCGGCGGCCTGTCTCTGTCTTTATCTTTGTGTTTTTTCGGAATCCGGGTAGTCGGATGGCTAACCGTCAACATTACTGGATAATTAAACCGAGAACCAAAATATTTAGAGGCAAAAATATACAGACGATGGATAGTGCACTGATTAAATAAAGCACAAAACCAACAGCAAGGTACGTCGTGGTCAGGGCCTAGGCAAGGAATACAGTACAAATGAAAACCTTTGTGAGGTATTTGCTTTCTACAAGTAATGCAATTATTAACTTTTACTGACATTGGGAAGGAGCAAGAAAAAGTTTCCCCAACGGGGTACTTAGCTTTAAGTTGAAGACTTCAGTTCTGAAACTCGAAAATGAAAATTTCAGGAGTCAGCCAACCGGCACTTGCGAACTGCTTCTGCTTTGGGCACCGCACGGCAAGAAAGACTGATGTAATGGCATCGGCTGCATGTTTTATACCTTTGACGACCTGACGCCATGGAAGAAGGGACAGCAACCGACGCAGGACCCAAGACTTTGTTAATCAGGCCGACTGAGGGCAATCTGCCAGCAGATTACCCAAATGTAATGACTGCAACAGTGAAACACGAAGAACATCAGCAGACTTCCAGTATAAATATTTCAAGTCACAATCATTAGCCGGTTGAAAGGGTCTTTGTGTCAAATCTAGAAGGATGACAGTCAGATCCCATGGAGGAGTTGAGTCCTTGATCGGAGGTCTGAGAAGAAAAACACCTTTCATAAAGGCGTTTCATAATTTGGTTGAAGTGATACATCCCGAAGGTAATCCCAAATGAAAACTGGATATGGCCGCTAACTGGAGCTTAACAGTTGCAAAACTAGAACCTTCTTTAAATAAAGACTCAAGAAAAGAAAGGACTGAATAAACAGGTGCTGAAAAAGAATCAATTTGATTATTACCAGCCCAAACAGAGAATCTTTTCCACTTGCCTTTATATACTTTTCTTGGTGGAAGCTTTCTGGGAAGCTAAAATGAAAGCTTTGACTGGCAAGGAAATCCTGGACCTTCTGGCAATCATGGGAACTAGAGAAACCAAGTGGTTAACTTGAGTAAGGGGAGATCTGGGTGAAGTCCTAGCGTGGGGTGAGTAACGAGGTCCGGTCTGGGTTCCAGTATCCATGCAGGATATTTGAGATGAGACCAGAGGAAGGGGGACCAAATCTGATGAGGCCAAAAAAGGGCAATGAGGATCACAGTGCTCTTCAAATATTTGGCTTTCTTTTTTTTTTCTTGGAATGGTCTCCTTCCCTTTTTTTTTTTTTTTGTTTTCAACACCTTTATAAAATTATCATTTGTGACACAGGCACATTTACATTCATATAAAAGTAATCAAACTATATTAACATAAACATTACACTTCACAAATATTGATATATATCATATAAACTACGCAGTATTACATAAATTACTCATTTTAAACAAGAAACTTCATTAAACCATAACTTACTACATAGGCAATTATAAATTTATATAAATGAAAATAAACCACACCAACAGAATCCTAGTCACAACCATTTTACATCACAAACCATACTGTCACACTCCCAGTTACAAACATTATACATCACTTACAATCTACCCAATCTTTCTTACTCAAACATTACAAAGCTCACTTAAGTCCTGCTGCTTTTTAGACTTAATTCTTCCCTTGTATATACTGTTCCCACAATTCCCACTTTTTGCTATGTAGTTTGCTCCTACCCTTTTCTAAAGATCTCAATTCCAGTTGTTTTACCTCTATTACTATATTTACTACTTCAGTATAGTTGGTTTAGATTCTGACTTGCATTTTCTAGTAATTGCTTTTTAGGCAGGCACCATTATTAGACATAGCAAGGCCTTACCATGTCTAGGCACTTCCGATTCTGTGTCTTAGCTCAGAAAAATCATTTCCCTCATCAGACCAATCTGCCCACCCAGCACCCCCAACAGTGCATCCCACAGGGAATCCTTAAAGTCCGCCAAATTCGCCGCACTCCCAAAAATATATTCCCAATTACCGCTTTCTTCCCCTTCGCACCTCCAACATTTACTGTCTACCTGAGGAAAAATTCTTTGGAGTCATCTTGGAGTATAAAAATATCTATGTAAACATTTCCAGACAAAAATCCTAAATCTTCTAGATTGTGTTGCATATTTGGGAGACATAAATATAGCCTTCCATTGTTTCTTTGTGAATTGCTTATCCAGTCTCTCTTCCCAATCCTTTCTAACCTCCTCTGATTGATCTTTATAGTTATCATGCAATATTTTATATGCTCTACTAATTATTCCCATTTTAATGGCAACTTCTTTTCTGGATTCTATTAAAAACTCTACCAGTGCTGGTCTTTCATTTAGGAGCCCCCCCACTTCCTTCTCTTTGCCTATATTCTGACATCAATCCTTAATAGGGAAGGTAATCTCTAACCTGCAGTCCATATAAATTCTTTGCGTCTTCCCATTCTATCACCTTTCCCTCTCTAGTTATTTGCTCCCAATACCTTGATTCTTTTGCCAGTTTTCTCCAATAAGTTCCAGCCCCCTACTGCCTACTGTCTGTATCCTTATTTGCAGTCACCCCTAAGGGCAGAATCTCCTTTCTCTATTCCTGTGCTGGTTTAGTTCTTAGACTATGTTATGCTGCTTTATGGGTATAATACTATGCATGATTATTGTTGTTCTCCTTAAAGGCCTGCATCAAAAATCCCAGTCTCACCTTCTTTCCTGAGTTTCCCCATTGTTTCATCGTAATTCCTTTCTGCATGTGCTATGTATAGGAGCCTTAAAGTACAGTTTTGTACCTACCATAAATGTAGATGTCCGAGAGGTATGCATCTGCAGTCCTAACAAATGGGTTGTCCTGGCCTCAGGCAGCCCTTCGGTCGGCCGGATTCTAAAGTCTGGGTCTGGCCTCGGCTGATGTCGCACTTCACCCGACGTCATAGCTGCAGTTCAGCGGGTATAAAGGCATCAGCCGACGCCATTTTCCTCAGTGTTTCTTGCCCCAGATGCCAGGTGCCCTCTAGGAAGGCTAAATTTGGATAAATGCAAATGTTTCCAAACAATAGAGAGCAAATAGAAATAAACATGTATATACATATATACAAACAAATACACCATAATAGATTCCCCAGCTAGCTACAAGATGGGCAAATACCCTAGGAGTACCACAGAGGGAAGGAGGGTGGGTAATCCTGACTGCAGATGCATACCTCTCGGACATCTACATTTATGGTAGGTACAAAACTGTACTATGTCCTTCAAGGATGCATCTGCAGTCCTAACAAATGGGTAGAATACCATAGCCAAACTGGGGGAGGAGGCACTAGGGAGGCACTAAGAGTTTATGGTGTAGTTAAGATCCCTTGCAAAACAGCAGTGGCAAAACCTGCTCGGGATCTGGAGTATAAAGGTAGATTATAATGCTTGGCAAATGTATGCACGGAGCTCCAAGTAGCAGCCTCTAAAATGTCTTTGGTAGCCACTCCTGAAGAAAGCTGTAGTAGTGGCTGTAGCCCTTGTGGAGTGAGGTCTGATGTTTTCTGGAGTTGCCTTTCCATGAAAAGAGTAACAAAATCTAATGCAATTTCCTATCCATTTTGAGATTGTTTGTTTTGAAATTGCTTTTCCTTCCATTCCTGTTGCATATGCTACCAGAAGCTGGTCAGTGTTTCTATTGTTCTTGGTTCTGTCCAGGTAGTAGCGCAATTGTCTGTGTACATCCAAGGTATGCAGCAATCTTTCCCCCCCTGTTCTGCGGGTTGGGGAAGAATGTTGGTAGGTGTATTGCTTGGTTTAATGATACCCTGGAGACCACCTTTGGCATAAAGGTAGGATTAGTTCTCATGGACACTCTATCCTGATGGAAGATAAGGAAGGGCTGTACTGCCATTAATGCCTGTAATTCAGAAACCCTTCTAGCTGAAGTGATTGCAAGCAGGAATGCAGTTTTCCAAGATAAGTACTGTAATTCTGCTGTTGCTGCTGGTTCAAAAGGGGGGGAGTGTCAACTTTTCTAACACAAAGTTCAAGTCCCATGTAGGCAATGGTGGTTTCCTTGGTGGCTTTACATTTTTAATTCCTCTGAGAAACTGCCTGAGTAGAGGCTGAGAAAAGACTGGAGGATCCATGTTGTATTCTGCTGAAATTGCTGATGTATGAATCTTAATGGAGGAGTAAGACAGACCATTGTGGAAAAGCTCTGCTAAGTATTCCAGGATGTTAGCTATGTTTGCCAATGATGCATCTACTCCTTTTGTTGCACTCCAAATGAGATATCTTTTCCATTTTGCTGAATAAGTTTTCCTTGTTGAGGGTCTGCGAGCCTCCAAGATAATGTCTTTAACCCTTTGAGATAAATCTTGGTTATTTTGCCTTATGTAATGTTCCAAGCAGCTAGCTGCAGTGTTTTCAAGTTTGGATGCAGGATTTTGAAGTTGTTCTGTGTTAGCAGTAGAGGTAGTAGGGGTAGAGGCCATGCGTGTTCCCGGGACATACTCATCAGTAGCGGGTACCAATGTTGCCTCGGCCAGTCTGGAGCTATCAAGATGATCCTCGGGTGATCTTCTTTGATCTTCAGTAGCACTTTGTGCATCAAAGGAAGAGGTGGGAATGCATATGCTGTCAGGTTTTCCCAACTGAAGGATAGGGAGTCCACCTTCCAAGCAAATGGGTGGTATGTCCTTGTGCAGAATTTTTTCAATTGGTGGTTGTGTGGGGATGCGAACAGGTCTATTTCTGGCAGTCCCCATTTCCTTGTGATGGTTTTAAAGATGTCTGGATGCAGCATCCATTCGTGGGCATCTGTGGTGGTTCTGCTTAAGATGTCTGCTAGTATATTTTCTTTTCCTGGCACAAATATGGCCTGGAGCTGAATGTTGAGGCTCAGGGCCACATTCCAGAGGTCCATTGCCATCCAGCATAGAGGATATGAATGTGTGCCTCCCTGTTTGTTGATATACCACATAACTGTGGTGTTGTCCGTCCTTATCAGCAAATGACCCTGTTGAAGAAATGGTCTGAATGTCTGAATTGCCTGTTTTACTGCCAGCATCTCTTATTGATTTATGTGTAGGTTCATCTGGTCTTGAGTCCATAAGCCTTGTATGCACTTGTCCACCATGTGTGCCCCCCAACCGAGGTCTGAGGCTTCCATGGTGATAGTCTGGCTTGGGTGAGGCCTGTGGAAGGGCAGTCCTTTGTTCAATTGACAGGCCTGGGCCCACCACTGGAATTCTTGCTTCAGGCATGGAATTATTGGAATTTGGGTTTCTAGGCTGTGCTTGTGCTGAGACCATAAATTCCTCAGGTACCATTGCAACTTCCTCATATGTAGTCTGGCATGTGGAATTAATATTATGCAGGATGCCATGTAACCCAGGGCTTGCAGGATTTTCCTTGCTGTAAGCTGGTTCTGCGTTGTCAAAGCCATGAAATAGAGTGGTAGCTGCTTCTGTTTTTCTGCTGTGAGGAATGCCATCTGGTTTGATGTGTCCAGTTCTGCACCCAAGAAGGTTATCCTTTGGGATGGTATCAGCCTTGACTTTTTTGTGTTGACTGTGTATCCCAGGGCTTGCAGCAGGTGAATAACCTTTTTCAAATCTTTTGTTAATTTGTCTTTGCTGTCCGCTTGTAACAGGCAGTCGTCCAGGTATGGATAAATTTGAATTCCCTGAAGCCTGCAATGAGCAATTACTGATGCCAGGCATTTAGTGAATACTCTGGGCGCAGTAGATAAGCCAAAAGGCAATGCTGAGAATTGATAATGCTCTGATCCTGCAAGAAATCTGTGGTATCTTCTGCAATTTGGTCGTATGGTGTCGTGCAGGTATGCCTCCTTGAGATCCAGAGTCACCAGCCAAGACTCCTTGCCCAGCATGGGAAGAAGTTGCTGTAGGGTCAGCATTTTGAATTTTGGAACAATGAGATATGTGTTTAGAGCGGACAGGTCGAGGATAGGTCTCCATTGGTTTTCCTTTCTTGGTACCAGGAAAAGCCTTGAATAAAATCCTTGTCCTTGTTCCATAGGGGTACCTTTTCTATAGCTCTCATCCTTAGTAAGTGGTCTATTTGCTGTAGAGCGTTTGTCCTTTGGTTTGGAGGTAGGTTTGGCATTCCTCTCTTCCTTGGAAGAGTATGGAAGTGAAACCTGTAGCCTTTGTCTATTGTCTGTAAAATCCATTTGTCTCCTGTAATGTAATGCCAATTTACTGAAAATAAGGCTAGCTTTCCGCCTAAGGGTGCTCCCAGTTGTTCCCTGGTAGGCGGTATCAGAGCCAAGTCACTGTGATTGTCCTGTGGAAGTGGTAGTGGCTGGATCTGTGGCAGTAGTTCTCTGGCTGTTAGGCTGCCACTGACGCCCCTGTAGGCACCTCTGGATTGACCTCTGCCTCTAGGGCGTCTATTTCTGCTTCTCTGTGCTCTGGTGGTGTCTGGAAAGGACCAATTCTTGGAAGGCCAGTTCCTACTAAACCTCGGAGGCTGGACCTGTAAGAAATCCTTGACTGTCTGGACAGATCTAGCTTTTTCTTCCACCTTCTTCAACACTTGCTGTGCAGGGGAACCAAACAAACTGTGCTTTTCCATGGGAGCATCTAGAAGCTTTGACTTTACATGGTCTGGTAAGGATTGCTCTTTTAACCATGCATGCCTTCTGATCACTGTACCAGTCATAGCTGATCTAAAGGAAGCCTCCAGTGCATCATAGCCGCATTTTAAGGAATGATTACTGACCTGCTGAGTGTTATGCACCAAATCCTGAAGGGACTTACGGTCTAAAGGCTCAGGCGAGGACAGTTTTTTAGTGAGCTGATCTAACAGAAATTCCTGATACTGAATCATGTGGAATTGACAGTTTAAGGCCCTAGCAAAACTTTTTTACCACATCTCTCCAATGCCCTAGATTCTCTTTCAGAGGGGAGGGGGTTTTTGGCAGAGGCAGCTGCTACAGCTTTGGGGCCCTGAGAAATGGTTTCAGGATCTGCAATAGGAGCCTTATACAAATGATAATGTGTGTCCGGAACCCTGTAGTATCTGTCGGGCTTAGCAGGGGCCGGAGGCAGTGAGTCAGGGGCAGTACAAGCATCATTAAATGCATCATCCACAACTGTAAGTACTGGAGGAATAGCTAAAGGCCTATGCTGTGGTAAATGTAAAAAGGTCCTAAGCCTTTTCCTAGAGTCTGAAAAATCCTGGCCCTGCCATTGAAATTGTTCCCTCATAGCATGCAATGTTTCCCCAAAAGAAAATTCCTCAGGAGGAGAGGCAGAAGGTATGGAATCCTCTGCATCAGAGTCCTCATATGGAGAATAAGGGCCTTCTGGAGGATTTGTATTTTCTGAATCATCAGAGGAGTAATCTGAAGAAACTGGCTCAGGGGGCTCTGCTCTAGGCCTCTTCTCTGGAGGTGGGTGAGAGGCCCTGTCAGGATGAGACTGGGTTCCCCTGATCAAAGAAATGAGATCCTCTGCTAGACTAAGCATTTGAGTACTAGAGCTAGGCAAATGTGAGGGGGTTTTAGCAGGCACGACCTTTGAAGATTTAGCTGCTTTAGCTCTGGCAAAAGCCTTAATTGACATGGATGCAGGGGGCCTAGCAGCTCCACGTGCAGGAGTAGATACATCTAAGGGGATAGTATCTGATAAATCCTGAGAAACTGTAAGAGCAGGTGGATTTTCCGTAGCAGATTCAGCCATGCTGGAAGAGGCCTCGGTAGAAGGAGGCATGCTTTCGGCCGAAGGTAGAACCGCGGACTCGGTTTCAGCCGAAACAGAGACACTCGCGGTTGGCTTAACCGCGGTTTCGGTCCTTTTCCTTACGCTTTTTAGCTAAATGTGAAGTCGGAGTCTCCGACGGCATGATATAAGCAAAAGCGCAGCCGAAAAACTCCTCTGCAAACTCCGACCGACGTCTAAGTGTCCGTCGGTTGAAGGAAGCACAGGCTAGACAAGCTGCTACGTCGTGGTCTGGGCCTAAACAAGGTAGGCAGTAAGAGTGGAAATCTTTATGAGGTATTTGTTTCCCACAAGTTAAACAGTTATTGACTTTTTCTGACATCGGCTGAGGCAAGAAAGAGTCCCCAACGGGGTATTTAGCTTTTTAGAAGTCTTCGGTAGTAGTAATCTCTGGTTCTGACCGACCGGCACTTGCGAACAGCTTCTGCTTCGGGCGCCACGCGGCAAGAAAGACTGAGGAAAATGGCGTCGGCTGATGCCTTTATACCCGCTGAACTGCAGCTATGACGTCCGGTGAAGTGCGACATCAGCCGAGGCCAGACCCAGACTTTGGAATCCGGCCGACCGAAGGGTTGCCTGAGGCCAGGACAACCCATTTGTTAGGACTGCAGATGCATCCTTGAAGGACATCTGTGTAGCTCTAAAATACCCCTTCAGATTGGGTAATTCGAATCCACTCTGTTCTACTGGAAGAATCAGCTTCTGCCAGTTGAGTCTTGCCATCTTCACTCCCAGATAAAGTTCTTAAGCTCTTTATTAATTGCTACCCACAACTTCTCCTCTGGTTGATAAAAATATGCCTGACCTATGTGCAACACTAAAGGGACTAAAAACATTTTAACTGCGTGTATCTTACTATCCATATCCATATAACAAAGCTTCCATTTTCTCTGTTTTTTTATAATCTTTTTAGTCTCCTCCTACATAGCCTTAGCAACCACATCTGAATCATTCTTAACCCACACTACTAAATATTTCATTTTATCATGACTCCATAAATATGGGTATTCCTGAAACAGTTCTTGTGTGGGTACATAATTTACCTCTACTGCCTTTGTTTTAACTTCATTAATTTTGTATCCTGAAAAGATCTGCAACTGTCTCAAAATGTTCCACAACACTGTAATGTCTTTTTCTTCTCGTCAGGTACAAAATAATATGATCTGCAAATAAAGCCAGCTTTTCTTAATTACCATACCAATTACAGCCTTGAATTTCTGAGTCTAAATATAATGCAAATAATAAAGGGGAAAGAGGACCCCCTGCCTCGTTTCTCTGCTCAAGTAGCAATTATAAGAGAGGACCCCACCCACTTTAATTTTCGCCTCTGATCCCTCATGTTCTCCTAATCAATCTTATAATTTTTCCAGTAAATGCAAATGCTTCCATTGCCCTGCTCATAAAGTTCCACCTTACTCTGTCAAAAGCTTTGTCTGCACCAAAACTCACCAAGAACAATGGTATTACATTACATTACATTCTTCTTCCATCTGAATCATCAATATTCTGTTCATGTCAAATGTTTCCCTTCCCTCCACAAAACCACATTGATCCATATCTATCAGTTTTCGTATTACTTCTGTTATTCTTTCACCTATTATAGACATGAACTGAAATAGGCCTCTACAAAGCTGGATCTGATGGATCCTTACCCTATTTAGATATTACAGCTGCCACTGTTTTTCTCCAGGACAGTGGTACTTCTCCTTTTAAGATATTGTTAAACAACATTTTCCAGATCTTTATCATTTTTTTCCTCCTAGCTTTCAAACTTCCACAGGAACACCATGTATTCCTGGGAACTTTCCTGTAGATTGGCTATACATCACAATTTTTAATCTCACCTCCTCCTATCCTAACTTTTTAGCAATTCAGTCTCTTCTGCCTCTAACCTTTGCATATTTAATTCTTCCATGGACATTTCCATTTGTAACTTTTCTTGATTGTCACATTTCTCTGCTTTATAGAGACTCTCACAGAATTTCTAAAATATTTCTAAATACCTCTAAAGGAACTCTTATTTTCTTTGTTACAAGCTCCCTAAATTTGGCGACAGACCTTTTCTACTTTCTGTTGCCCGAGTTGTTATGCTAAAAGTTCTTGTACTCCAGTGTTACTACGAAAAAAAGTTGCTTAACAGCAATCTTTCTAAGATTGTGCATACTATCAAAGTAATCCTTTATTTTCTGCCTAGCATTCTGCAGTTGATCCTCTTCTTGTTCTGTGAGATTCCCCCATTCTGCACTACTTTCACATTTTTCAGTCCCTCTAAATAATTCTTGTTACTTCTTAACCATAGCTCCCTTTCATTTCCACCCTATTTTGCATTCAACTTTAACTTTATCCCACTCCCTAGCTATATTTTCAGAAGAAATGTTTCTCCTCTAGCAGCTCCTGATTAATCTCCACTACCCATTCCTTAAATTCCTCTCTTGTCAACAGACAGGTGGGAAAGTGCCAATGTCTCATTTTTATTTCATTAGCCTGTGTTTCTATTTTAGCTATTATTGGTGCGTGATCTAAAACAGTTACTGGGTGTTTAACAAGACCTTCAATTAAATGCACATGTTCCTGTGAAATGTAAATTCTGTCTAGCCTAGCCCAGTTTTTATATCTTGGGGAATAATATGCAAATTCACTCCAAACTCCTTTTACTGAATTCACATCTTCCATGCCAAATATTTTCATACATTTCTTCAAAAATATACCCTCCTTTGTTATGTTTACCCTTCTGCACCCCCCCCCCCGACACATCCTCACAGCTGCATTTAGTTCCAGTCCCCACCTATAAGTTATAATCTTTGGTGAAAACTGATTATTTTTCCCAGAATTTTCTTATGCTCCATTGCAGCAGTTTAGGTGGAATGTAAATACATGCCAGTGTAATACTCCTCCCTTGTCAGTAGCCCCTTAGCACTACAAATCTGCAATTATTACCTTTTTATCTTCTTTTATCACTAGTGGATCACCTCTTGCAATTAATATAAGTACTCTTCTATTCCTTTGTCCCAGGTATTTTGCTGAATAACCATCCTGAACGCCTTTCTTTATCAAATTCACATGTTCATTTCTTTCTAAGTGCGTCTCCAACCACATAGCTATTTGCACTCATTTTTAATATACTTCACTACTCTTTCTTCTTTGTATTTATCTGTGAGGCCATTTACATTTAAAGGCATTAAAGAAAGCATCATTGTATTAAAAAAATATTCCCACCTTTTATATACAAGACCTTTTTTTGTTAAATGTTTAGTTCCAGTTTTTGTGTTACATGCATACACTCGCAAGTTGAACTTTTATACAGCTTCTTGTCATATCCACTTGAGCCTATGTCACATCTTATAAAACTTTTTGTTTTATTGAAAGCCCTCAAACAAAAAAATAAACACATGCCCAATAACCCTCTAAAACCTATTAACAATACTAACACACAAACTATGTAGACCTTCAAATATTGGAGTTTTAACCTCCTAATAGGAACAAAAGTCCCAAACTGACAGCTACACTCACAAACTTGAGTTAACCTAAAAGAATGGTCATCCATGCTAAGATGCAAAGTGCAGCCTGTGCTTTTGCTAAATACTGAATGTTTTTTGTCTTGTCTTTACAGCTCTCCCAGCTGTGAAAATCCCTGAATGTTTTCAGAGACCATTATATACTTTGGGAAAAACCCTGAATGCTCTCTGAGAACATTATCTCTTAACCAAGTTCTCTTTTTTTTCCTCAGCCAATCACTCTCCACCAGACTGTAGCAAATGTCTGTTTATCAGACTGTCTCCATAGAAACACGAGAATCAGACAGTCATTTTCTCTTTATCAGATTGCTTCCATGGAAACATGAAGACAAGCTGCAGAATTGTTACTGAGCTTACATGTATTTGCTAGAAAGAAAGTCTCATAAAATTCAAAGTTCTTTTTCATTTACTTGCTCTCTCTTGAAACTTGTTAATAAACCAATCTAGGGTCTTTAATACAGTCATTTCCCATGCAGGAATGAGAAAAAGCACATTAATCTCTCTTTTATCTTGCTTTTTAACTAGGCTTTTTTATGCACTGCAGTGCCTACATTTCTTAAAATTGAACAAGAAGAGAGAGAGAGAAGGAAGAAAGAAAAGAAAAAAAGAACACTTGTTTACAATCTCCATTCCACTTAAAAATAACTGAAAAATCTTTACTTACAGTTAACTTTCTAACTCTTCTTGCCCTCCCCAAAGCACTTTTCTGAACATTAGTGACAAGAAGTAGGGCATATGCTTTAAAGTCCCCCAGAAGTCCAACAAACTCTGAAAAAGTGCAATATTTCCAGATTTTTTTGTTCTGTCAGATTTCACAAATGTAATTATTGCACTGTAATCCCATATTAAGTTACTGGTTTTATCACTGTTCATCTCTGAATTCCTCTCTCTGCTTCATTTCCAACATACTCTTGATTCTTCTAGTCAACTCTCGCGCCTCCTTCCTTTTCTCCAACATTTTCCATTGAAACAGTGGAAAAGGTTTCACAAGGTCTCCCTGTGGACATTATTACCAGAAGAAGAAGAAGAAGTGGAATCTCCATCTGTTTCACAGCTCACTTTTTGTTGGACAAACTTTTGCATTTCCCCCTTAGCATGTACTTCATTAAAAAGTGATTTTGTCCCTCCATGGAAGAATACCTTAAAGACAGCTGGGCACAGCAGTTTGAATCTCACAGCTGCATCTCGACATTCCCTGAATAGTAGATTAATTTGCTCCTCTTCTGTCTAGTGTACAATGAGTAATCATTATCCACAAACACTATGCTGTCTCCCACTTTTAGTACTTTGTCCTTCTGCCACAATTTTGCCAGAATCAACTCCTTCTGCTGGCAGGATTACATCTTTATTATTAAAGGTCTAGGTTGCTTTCTTATAGCCGGGTTTGGAGCATATACACAATGTGCCCATTCAACTAACAACTCCTGTTGTAGAATACCAGTCCAGTTGCTTATTTGTGCTTTCATAAAATTAATGCAGTCTGTTCCTTCCAGCTTCTCTGGCGTAGCTGAAAATCTCAGGCCTTCCCTACGTGCTCTGTCCCCTCTCAACCTCGTAGCACAAGAAGTCTGGACAAAGCCAAAAATGGGGGCACAAAGGCCCAAAATAGGGACAGCTTTTAAATATTAATCTTATGAACTTAGAAAGTTGTTAGAATAAAAGGTTTTGTGTTAGTATGCATTTTCTGGATGAAATAAAATCTGAATTCAAATCTCTGTCATTATTAAGTGGTGTCAAACATCAATGATTTGCCAGAAAAACACAAATTTTATGATGAATTGGTCAAAACATCTGAGTAAAAAATCTGGACATTTTACAAAAATCTGGGCAGTTGAGAGGTGTGGCTCTGTCCTCTACTTCTATTATTTTTGAAACATCTCTTCCTGAGCAGTCTCATATTCAGCCATCCTTTTCTTTATTTTGACATCTGATTTTTGCAGCTTTACAATCTTATCTGAACACGTTTTAAGCTTCTTCCATTTTTTCCAGCATTTTGTTGTTTGTGTTGATGTACTCCATCATTGTTTTGTTTATTTTAACCAGATCTGTATGCAGTTCTTACATCTTCCTGTAGGTTACTGGAAGTCATGTCTGAAAGTTGCATTGCTTTTTGCTGAACAGCTGCAGAACTATCCCCAGTTAGTGTTTCCTCCTGAATTTTATTTATTTATTTATTTATCTTATATTTGATTACCGGGTTGGTCTGACTGGCCAATCAGGTACTAGTTGTCAGCAGAGACCCTGGGAGAAAAGCTCCACATATATGACAATCATAAAATATACAAAAGCTCCACATATATGATAAAAATACAAAAGTCAGAGATGAGTACAAATTAATAGAGCAAACAGTATATCATAGCATAAAATGATGAGAAATTACAGAAGTGTACAATATAGTGTACAGTAGTAAAACAGAAAATATAATGCATTTGTGTACGAAACTGCAGTAATATATAGTTATATACATATATTTAAAAATACAATTTGTTATGCTAGTGTTTTTTTCTATGTGTTTGACCTTTGAGTAGCGCCAGAGGAAGATTTATCTGAATGGTGGTAGTACGGCTAGCCATGGTCAATACAGGTACATTGCCAGATGAGACTGAGGTGGGCTTTTAATTGGGTTTTAAAAATGGGACTACTGTTTTGCAATTTGACATCTGGTGGAAGAGAATTCCAGATTTTAGCAACTGTGAGGGAGTAGTGGGATTCACCAACACTGTGTCTACAGTTAGCTACTTCAAGAAGGGCTTTGTTTGTGGATCTTAGTTGGCGAGCAGAATTGTGAAAGTTGAGTAAGCCTGAGAGATCAGGAATCTTGTTTGGGTGGTACAGCAAGTAATGAGCCATGGTGAGTTTTTGCAGATGATTTTTTTCCAGGTTTTCTGTATTTCTTTATTCCTGGCGTCCAGGCAGTGCACTTACTAATTTACCCATAAACACAAGGCTACTGTCTGTTTCTGTTTTCACACTGAGAGAGCTAGAAACAAGCTGTTACTCAATGTGCAGCCATCGTGGAAGTCCCCAACTATTTGGCTTTGTGATGAAATTTTGGGATCATTGGAAGAGGAAGGCAAGCATAAAGGAGACCGGGGGGGGGGGCAATCATAATCATAGACAAAAGAATCTTTTGGGGAACTCCCTGAAGGAGGGATAAGAGTGAAATAGCTGCTGCACTTGTTGTTGTGAGGGGATGCAAACAGATCACAGCAGAGGGTGACTCCAACAGCCAACTATCTTGTGCACTACTGACTGACTGAGGGACCACTTGTGGGGCATCAGAATGGACCTGGTGAGCCTGTTTGTTAATACTTTAGATTCCCTCGGTACATGTGTTGCAACCCTAGCACTAGACCCCCCCCCTATACTGTCCAGAAGGACAAAGCTCTCTATTCGTCCTTACCAGCCAATCAGTAAAACAGCTCACTTTACCTATTCAGGCATGTCCAAAGGGCAGTTTCAGGTGTACTCTCCAGCCCAACTGATGAATCTGGGCATTTTGAGGCAATGTTACAACTGCCTCATGTACACAGACAACCCTCACTTCCTACCACCAAACACTAATATATGCGAGAGATACAATTATACAGCCAAACTGGAGGCAAAGCTCTTTCAACCCAAGACTGGAACTGACAGTCAAGATGAGAAGGAAATACTTGCAACACACCACCCGTCTCACACGGACCTACTAAACCAACACCAGCAAATAACACACATAAATACAAGAAAACATACTCGGAGGCTCTAAATAAAAATCTGCAAAAGCAACAGAGATCTCCAAAGCAGACACCCAAGCAACCTCCACACCCCATCACAAACCATGAAACACATACTTCACATAATCAGTGTGCCACGCAATCACAGCCCTTAAGGCAAAATAAAATACCCAACACACTAATAATAGGTGACTATATAGTCAGGCACACTGATGTCCCACTAACTAGGCTGGACAAAGAGAAGGTTACAGTTAGCTACCTGTCTGGCGCCAGGATTCGCCACATAACACAAGCACTCAGGTCGCTCCAGAACAAGTACAAATACGACTCTGTCATTGTCCATGTTGGTGTGAATGACCTGAGACGTACCACCCTGGACTACATGAAAAGAGACATGGAAGAGCTCTCTGATCATGAAGCCCAGGCCACTATGACTCTGACCCTGAGTAGCAACCAGCCCTCACCAAGAATGAAGCCACACTATAAAGAAAAAAATGATCAATTTCAACAATTGGCTAAGTTTCTGGTGTCATTCAAAGGGGATCCAGTATCTGTCTGCCTGGGATGACATGCTCGACAATCCACGTTGCTTTGCAAGAGATGGCTTGCACCCGTCACCCTTAGGCTTTCAAATACTGGCCTAGGCTTTTGCCGCCCCTATATTGCCGCCCCTATATTGCCTTTCTTAGGCAAGGCTCAAAAGACAAACCCACCACCGTAAATAGCACAAGTAACCAAAAACTGAGGGTAAAGCTACTCAACTCCAGAAGTCTAAACTTCAAGATCCATGCACTCGAGGCACTCCTCAGTATGGAGAACATCGATACAGTACAGTTTTGTACCTACCATAAATGTAGATGTCCGATAGATATGCAACTGCAGTCCTGACATATGGGTTGTCCTGCCTCAGGCAGCCCCTCGGTCGGCCGGATTCCAAAGTATGGGTCCGGCGTCGGCTGTTGTCGCTTCTTCCCTGACGTCAGAGCGGCTGGGGTATAAAATCATCAGCCGATGCCATCTTCTTCAGTGTTTCTTGCCCCAGATGCCAGGTGCCCTCCAAGGAAGGCTAAATTTAGAGAATGCATAAAATTCCAGACATGCATAATAGTAATAAACAGATACACCATAAAAGCTATCCCCAGCTAAGTTGGAAAAGGGGTAGTGGACCCAAAAAGGTAAATTACTGAGGGGTAGGAGGGAGGGTAAATCTGACTGCAGTTGCATATCTATCGGACATCTACATTTATGGTAGGTATAAAACTGTACTATGTCCTTCAAGAATGCAACTGCAGTCCTGACATATGGGTAGAATACCATAGCCAAGCTGGGGGTGGTAGGATCTAAGAAAAAGATGGTGTAGCTAAAATACCCTGCAGGACTGCCGAAGCAAAGCCTGCTCGGGATCTGGAGTATAAAGGCAGGTTGTAGTGTTTGGAAAATGTATGCACGGAGCTCCATGTAGCAGCTTCTAGAATGTCCTTTGTAGCCACCCCTCTTAGAAAGGCTGTGGAGGTGGCTATAGCTCTGGTGGAGTGTGGCCTGATATTGGCTGGCACACCTTTTCCATGGAAAGAATAACAGAATCGGATGCAGTGTCCAATCCATTTTGAAATTGTTTGTTTGGAAATTGCCTTTACTTGCACTCCAGCAGCGTAAGCTACAAATAGTTGGTCAGACTTTCTGTTGGCCTTTGTTCTGTCCAAGTAGTAGCGTAATAGTCTGTGTATGTCCAAAGTGTGCAGCAGCTTTTCTCCTTTATTTTGAGGATTGGGAAAGAAAGTAGGCAGGTGAATTGCTTGATTTAGAGACACCCTGGATATCACTTTTGGCATGAATGAAGGATTGGTTCTTAAAGAAACTCTTTCCTGATGAAAAATGAGGAATGGAGGTACTGCCATGAGGGCCTGTATCTCCGAGACTTTTCTTGCTGAGGTAACTGCCAACAGGAAAACTGTTTTCCAGGAGAGAAATTGCATCTCTGAAGATGCTGCTGGCTCAAAAGGAGGAAGAGTTAATTTTTCCAAGACGAAGTTGAGGTCCCATGCAGGCACTGGTGGTTTCCTGGGAGGTTTGATATTCTTTATCCCTCTTAGAAACTGTCTTAGCAAAGGATGTGAAAACACAGGTGGATCATAGTTGTATTTTGCTGAGATTGCTGAAGCGTGTATTTTTATGGAAGAATATGAAAGGCCACTATGAAGCATTTCTGCCAAGTATTCTAGTATCTGTGGCATGTTTATTACTGATACATCCTGACCCTTGTTGGCATTCCAGGTGATGAATCTTCCATTTGACTGAATAAGTTTTTCTGGTGGAAGGTCTGTGTGCTTCCAGTAGGATCTCTTGAACTTTTTTGGAGAGAGAGATATGGGAAGAAGTCATGGAACCCTCCAAGCTGTCAGCTGCAATGTTTGCAGGTTGGGATGAACAGTCCTGTAATTGTGCCGAGTTAGAAGCAGAGGCCATTGAGGCAGGGGCCACGGCTTGGTGCGAGATATGCTCTTTAGTAATGGATACCAGTGCTGCCTTGGCCAGTCTGGAGCTATCAAAATACCTTTCGGTTGCTCTGCTTTGATCTTCAGTAACACCTTGGTCATTAATGGTAGAGGTGGGAATGCGTAGATTGTCAGAGAATTCCCGCTGAAGGAGAGAGCATCCATTCTCCAGGCTTGAGGATGGTGTGTCCTCGAACAGAACTTCTTCAGATGATGATTGAGGTGAGAGGCAAAGAGATCTATGTCCGGCCTTCCCCACGCATGAGTTATTTGCGGAAAAATGTCTGGATGCAGCATCCATTCGTGTGGGTCCAAAATGTTTCTGCTCAGACTGTCCGTCAGAACATTGTCCTTGCCTGGAACAAACTGGGATTGCAACTGTAAGTTCAGTTTCATTCAGTTTCAGGGCCTTTTCCCAAAGAGCGACTGTTAGTCTGCAGAGGGGGTAAGAATGAGTGCCTCCCTGTTTGTTTATGTACCACATGACAGTGGTGTTGTCTGTCTTTATTAGCAGATGACCTTGCTGAAGAAATTTTCCGAAGGCCTCGATTGCATGAATCACTGCCAACATCTCTTTTTGATTTATGTGCAGATGCATATCCCGGGGAGCCCATTGCCCTTGCATGCATCTGCCTTCCATGTGCACCCCCCATCCATGATCTGAGGCGTCTGTTGTAATGGTTAGACTTGCTTGAGGTTTGTTGAAAGACATGCCTTTGTTTAATTGACTTGCTTGTGCCCACCACAAAAATTCCTTTTGAAGACATGGAATGAGTGGTATAATTTCTTCTAAGTTGTGGCTGTGTTGAGACCATAAACTTTTTAGGTACCACTGTAGTTTTCTCATGTGTAGCCTTGCCAGTGGAATCAGAAGAATGCAAGATGCCATGAAACCCAGAGCCTGCAGGATTTTCCTTGCAGTCAAATGGGTGAGCTTTGCTAGGCTTTTGTAGTAATCTGGTAATTGTTCTTGTTTTTCTTCCGTGAGGAAAGCCATTTGTGAGTTTGTGTCCAGTTTGGCTCCTAGAAAAATTATATGTTGGGATGACAAAAGGCCTAGGGTTGAGCAGACAGATACCCTTTCCTCAGATGAAGCCTCTGGTGAGTCAGGCCTTTCAGATTCCCAGGAAGAACCCTTCCCGGCCTACAAGGATTTTGATATAGATGAATCCATTCATCTGTCTGGATGAGCCTGAGAGCCCCTGATTAAAGAAATTAGATCTGAAGCTAAAGTCATGATCTTTGAATGTTGACTGTGTATCCCAAAGCCTGTAGTAAGTGTATGACATAGTCCAAGTTTCTTATCAAGGCTTGTTTGCTGTCCGCTTGTATAAGGCAGTCGTCCAGGTAAGGGTAAATTTGTATCCCCTGGAGTCTGCAATTACTGATGCCAGGCATTTAGTGAATACTCTGGGCGCAGTAGATAAGCCAAACGGCAATGCTGAGAATTGATAATGCTCTGACCCTGCAAGAAATCTGAGGTATCTTCTGCAACTGTGTCTGATTGGGACATGCAGGTATGCCTCCTTGAGGTCCAGAGTAACCAGCCAAGACCCCTTGCCCAGCATGGGAAGAAGTTGCTGTAACGTCAGCATTTTGAATTTTGGCACAATGAGAAAGGTGTTTAGAGCGGACAAGTCCAGTATAGGTCTCCATTGCTTTTCTTTTCTTGGAACAAGGAACAGTCTTGAGTAGAATCCCTGGCCTTGTTCCTGAGGAGGAACCTTTTCTATTGCTTTGATTTGTTGCAGCTTTGAAACTTGTATGAGTGCCTCTGCCCTTTGATTGTGTGGCAGGTTTGGCATGCCTTGTCTTGTTGGTAAGGTATGGAAGTGGAACCTGTAACCTTTGTCTATTATGTTCAAAATCCATCCGTCCTTTGTAAAAACGTGCCAATTTTTTGAAAATAAGGATAACTTTCCGCCTAAGGGAGCTTCTCTTTGAGCCTTGGTCGGTGGTGTCAAAGTCAAGTCATTGTGATTGTCCCTGTGGAGCAGTGGGAGTCCCTGCGCCACTTCTCTGATTAGTTGGTTGCCATTGGTGGCCCCTGTAGGAGCCTCGGTATTGCCCTCTACCTCGAGCACGCCTGCTTTTTTCCCCTTTGAAACTTGTCAGTGTCTGGAAAGGACCAATTCTTCGAAGGCCAATTCCTGCTGAACCTTGGTGGCTGAACCTGGAGGAAATCTTTGACTGTTTGTACTGTTTTTTGCCTTTTCCTCAATTGATTTCAACACACCCTGTGCATTAGCACCAAATAGCTTGTCCTTTTCCAGAGGTGCATCTAGAAGCTTTACTGTAACATGATCTGGCAATGACTGTTCTTTCAACCAAGCATGTCTACGTATGACGGCCCCTGTCATAGCTGCCCTACATGAAGCTTCCAATGCATCATAGCCACACTGAAGAAAATGATTGCTAACCTGCTGAGTAATATGAACCAAATCCTGCAAAGCCTTTCTATCTAAAGGCTCAGGAGAGGCTAACTTTTTCTGCAAATCATCCATCAGAAAATCTTGATACTAAAACATATGAAAAAGACAGTTAAGAGCCCTCATGGCAAGGGTGGTAGAGGTATAAACTTTCTTACCCCACCTCTCCAGGGACCTAGATTCCCTGTCTGCGGGCAAAGGATTCTTGGTCGTGGAAGTGGCCACTCCTTTGGGCCCCTGAGAAATAGTTTCTAGATCAACAGAGTGGGCCTTAAAGAGACGCTTATGAGTTTCAGGAACCCTGTAATATCTGTCTGGCTTGACAGGAGCAGGAGGGAGAGAATCAGGAGAAGTACTGGAGTCTGAGAACACATCATCCAATACATCTAACACTGGGGGAATAGCTAAAGGCCTGTGCTGGGGTAACTTAAGGAAGGTCTGATGCCTTTTCCTGGAGTCGGAGAAATCCTGGCCCTGCACTGAAAATGCTCTCTCATGGAGTGGAGAATTTCCCCAAAATAAATATCGTCAGGAGGAGAGGCAGAGGGAATGGATCCATCTGTATCAAAATCCTCGTAGGCCAGGAAGGGTTCTTCCTGGGAATCTGAAAGGCCTGACTCACCAGAGGCTTCATCTGAGGAAAGGGTATCTGTCTGCTCAACCCTAGGCCTTTTGTCTGAAGGCGGCTGAGAACCTCTGTCTGGATGAGCCTGAGAGCCCCTGATTAAAGAAATTAGATCTGCAGCTAAACTCATGATCTGTTTATCCAAAGTGGGAGTCTGTGAAAAAGATTTAGGAGTGTCAGACTTAGCATGGCTGGCAGCCTTAGCACGTGTGTAGGCCTTGATGGACATAGGCACAGGAGGCCTAGCTGTCCCACGTGCTGGAGTAACTTTGTCCACCGGTATGGTGTCAGGCAAATCTTGGGCTTCGGTTTCAGGAGGAAAAACAACAACCGGCACCGAGGAAGCCTCCGGGACCGTAGTGTGCAGTAAAATGGTGTCGTCGACCTGGAGCGGTTGAATTGCCGCCTCCGAAGAGACCGATACACTCGCGGTAGGCTTAGGCGTGGTGTCGGTGGAAGTCGCGGGCCGCGAAGGTCGGTCCCGGTCCTTCCGTTTTTTGGAAACGTGTGCTGTTGGAAGCTCCGACGGCATGATATAGGAGTAATTTTCCCCAAAAAAGTATTCAGCAAATTCTGCCCGGCGCCTAAGTGTGCGCTTATTGAAGCAAGCACAGGCAGCACAGGCCGAGACGTCGTGGTCTGGGCCCAGGCAGGGAAGGCAGAAGAATGGAAGTCCTTATGAGGTATTTGTTTACCACAAGACAAACAATTATTAACTTTTGCAGTTTTATCTGACATTGGCTGAGACAAGAAAAGGTTCCCCAACGGGGTACTTAGCTTTTTGGTGACTTCGGTAACTGAAAACACAGGAGCTGGCCGACCGGCACTTGCGAACTGCTTCTGCTTAGGGCACTGCGCGGCAAGAATGACTGAAGAAGATGGCGTCGGCTGATGATTTTATACCCCAGCCGCTCTGACGTCAGGGAAGAAGCGACAACAGCCGACGCCGGACCCAGACTTTGGAATCCGGCCGACCAAGGGGCTGCCTGAGGCAGGACAACCCATATGTCAGGACTGCAGTTGCATTCTTGAAGGACTTCTGTGCAGAAACCTGGTTTAAGGCTCCAGGGAACACCCCAGCACTAGCAGGCTATAATTCATACCATACTTTTCGGCCACAGAACCCGGACCAAAACACAAAAGGCGGGGGTGTATCCATATTCATCAAGGATACCCACACCTCCAGGTTAGTGGCGCAGCACAATGCCTCAGAGATCATCCATGTGCAACTAACAACGGGCAAAACTGCAATTCAAATTGTAGCTTGCTACAGATCACCCACTATGACCCAAGACCCCCATTTCGTGTTTCTGGAGACACTGGAAAATATGAAGGTCCTACCAACCGCACTAATATTGGGTGATTTCAATTACCCAAACATTAAATTGAAGAACTACTCAAGTACTAACTCACTTGCTCAACGCTTTCTAGAATTTATTAACTCGAACGCCCTGGATCAACTGGTCAACACCCCCACCAGAGATGACAACATATTGGACCTGGTCATCACCAACATGGGCGACCGGTGTTCTACACCGGAGGTCAACCCCTTGCTGGTTAGATCAGACCATAGACTAATCACTCTGGATATCCACATTCTGACCCCACCCTCAATCAAGGAAACCACCACGAAAAACTTTTCAAAAGCAAACTTCACGTTACTTAAGACCGAGGTGGAAAGGTTCACAGCCCCCATGCTAACGGACAACGCTGTCCTAGCTGCTAAATCCCTTACAAAGGCACTCTATGAGCACCTGCAAGAATGCATGGATCGTGCTATCCCAAGCAAAACCAAGACTCACTCCTCCAAGAAAAGGAAACCAGTCTGGTGGACCCCTGCCATAAACAAGCTATACAATAGGAGGAGGAAACTAGTACAGAAAAGAGTAAAATCCCATGAAGGAAAGACATCCCTGATCAGTATCAGCAAGAAACTACGATCCCTCATAAAATCATCCAAGGCTAGCTTCGAAAGTAAAAATTGCCAAGGACTCCAAAGATAACCACAAAGCGTTCTTTAGCTATGTCAAGAACCTAAGTGGAAACTCTCAGATCTGCTCTGAGTTAGTGCAGAATGACACAAAATACACTGAACTGACTGATATTGCCAACATTCTGGCAGACAGGTTTAGTGCAAACTTCACCCCCTCACCCCCCCAAAGGGCCCATAACCATACCAGAAGAATGTAGATCCCCGGCAATCACTGACACACAGGTTAAAACAGCCCTATTCAAAGCCAAAAACACAGCTTCAATGGGACCAAACAGTGTCCCAGGCTGTGTCTTACACAAACTCCAAAATGAACTAACCCCTCACCTAAACACATAGCCTCACTACAGGCTACGTACCCATAGAGTGGTGCACAGCAACAGTTATCCCGCTCCACAAAGGTGGAGCCACAACGGACCCCAGGAACTATTGCCCTATAAGCCTGACTAGCCTGGTCTGCAAGACTATGGAGCGCATCATCACGGAACTCATTAACAGAGACATTGGGAACCTCCAAACATTGGACCCTACCCAGTTTGGCTTTAAGGGCAGATCATGCCTCCTAAACGTGGTGGACTTCTTTAAGACAGTTACCAAGGCTTTAGACAAGAGAAAGGAGGTCCACACAGCCTACCTAGACCTCGCAAAGGCTTTCAACACCATTTCCCATTCTGGTATTATAGACAAGCTCACCAGCCTGAACATAAACCTCTACGTCACGAGATGGGTTGCCAATTGGCTCACGGACAGAACCCACATGGTGAGAGTTGCAGGCTCTAGGTTCGACTCTAAACCAGCTACAAGTGGCGTCCCCCAGGGCTCAGTCCTGGGACCCCTCCTGTTCGGTATATACTTCTCAGAGGTACAGGCAAGCACAGGAGGACTATGGCTGACTAAGTCTGCAGACGACTGCAAACTGGGGGCCATAATTGACTCTCCAGCTGATACACACATCCTCCAGAAGGGTCTCACTGAGATGGATACTCACTGAGATGGATACCTGGTGTCAAAATCATGGCCTCAAGCTAAATGCCAAAAAAGTGCATAGTCATCCCCTTTGGAAAAAGCAAAGTACCCACAAACTTCCACATACGTGATAGTCACCTACATACAGAAAATGTAATAAGGGATCTGGGGACCTAAGTAGACAGTAATCTCTCCTTTGATAATCATATTGCCAAGGTGGTTAGAAAATCCTTCTATGTGGCCCACCTAATCACAAAAGGGTTCGCATCTAGAACAAAAGAGGTTATTATGCCCCTCTACTCATCACTCATCAGACCCATCATAGAGTACAATGCCCCATTTGGGATGTATCTTGCAAGGCACCTGCAACAGCTGGAAAGACCACAGAAGTACCTCACCAAGAGGATTACTGGCCTCAAACAAATGCCTTATGCAGCCCGACTGAAGAAACTCCAGCTGTACTCGGTTGCATACCATTTACTCAGAGGTGATCTCTGCCTAACATACAAGGCCGTGTCCAACCCGGAATTGATGGACATGATCCACCTAACAATACAAAATCCCAGAGAGCCACACGCTCTAGGGATCTAAACCTCATCACAACGATAAATAGGATGTGCTGGAGGGATAGATTCCTGTCCTAGAGACTCCCCATGCTTTGGAACAGGATTCCAATCTACATTAGGCAGAGCCCCTCACTAACACTCTTCAAGGAAAACTTTGACAAGTGGAGGGGAAACAGAAAATTTACCCTGGTGATCACTGCAGTGGCTCTGCTGGACAGAGGCACAGGGAACTAATGGCTCTGCTGGACAGAGGCACAGGGAACTAATCTAAGGGGGCGGCGAAAGCCAACACATTCCGGCTAGGCTTACAGATGCCCTCGGGCAGATAGCCTAGTACTTACCTATGAACCTAAGTAGAAAGCAGTGTGAAGACATAACCCATTCCCAAACCCGCATGGCCTCTCTGCACAATGGGTATGAATGGGTTTCTCGTTTGTTGATATACCAGAAAACTGACATGGTCCACAGAGGGAGAGTATCCTGAAAGGCTTGCAATGACAAGACAGCTCTCATCTCCAGGGCACTGATATGCAATCTGGTCTGTAGGTGAGTCCATGTGCCTTGGATCATCTTCCCTTCAAAATGCCCTCCACCCTAGATGGGAAGCGTCAGTGGTCACTGTTGGTATGGGGGGGTGAAAAGTCTGCCAACTAACAGGTCTGAGTGAATCCACCATTCTAGATGACCTCTGCAAATATTGGTCAACCTGATAGGAACAGATACGGACTAATGTAGAACTGACCACTGAACAGCCAGTGTCCATTGTAGAATGTGCATATAGTGTCTGGCTAGAGGTACCAAGATTAGAGCAGCTGCCACAGACCCTAGGGCCCATAGAATCAATCTGGCAGGAGGAGAGGGATGAGATAGTATGGCTTGGACCTGAAGAGTCAAAGTGCTGATGCGATGCTGGGGCAAGGAGGCTATCTGCATAATAGTGTTCACCTGGGTCCCAATGAATTCCAAAGTTTGTACCGGCAATGGTTGTGACTTTTCTGGATTTATGGTGATGCCTAGGAAATGGTATATCTGATAGAGATGGTCCCTGGCCCGAGACAGTTGACGCTGAGTCGGGGCTGTTAGGAGCCAACTGTCTAGATACAGGAATACCTGAAACCCTTGCAGTAGAAGATGAGGTGCAACCACTGCCATGCATTTGGTAAACACCCGGGGGACTGTGGTGAGACCAAAGGGCAGGGCTCTGAATTGGACGTGAATGGCTTCCATGCTGAAACACAGGTGACTTCTGGAGCGCCTGTCTATTTTTGTGTTTTAGTACACATCCTTTAAATTCACAGAGCACATACAATCAGCTTTCCTTAGTAAAGGAAGGAGAGACAAATGTCACCATCCAGCACTTCTCCTTCTTTACAAATAAAATGAGTTTGCTTAGGACTAGGTCAGGCCCCAAGTCCCCCATTTTCTGTGGCACCAAAATAAAAATGGGAGTAAGCTCCAGACACACACTGTTTGGGTGGGACCTCTTGGGTGACTTTTTTTTGCAGTCATTTTTTGATTTCTATAACTGACAACTGTCTCTGGCTGGGTGGAATATCAAGGAGTTTCTTTTGAATTTTTGGATGGGTTAGAAAAAAAGGAATGTAGTAGCCTCTGGATACTATGCTTTGCACCCAAGTATTTGTCATTATTTGGGCCCAGGCATCTGGATGCAAGGAAAAACAGACCCCGACTGCCTCCAGACTCAGACAGTTGGGAGCTCTTTCTTTGTATCTACTGCCATCAACATAGCGTCAAGTGGGATGCTCTTACTCCAAAAGGTTTGATCCACTGGGGGGGGGGGGGGTTGTCTGGGCGCTTTGGTGCAGGCTCTATGGTGTCCAGCTCCTCCAAGCCTGACAGGCAACAAGATCTATAACAATGTCCACCAGCGGGACTACCCAAGATGTAGATGGGCCTGGCCTGAAGGCCTCCAGGAATAAGGACTCATCCGAAAAAGGGTTTCTGGATGACCAACCACCTCTTTGCTTTACAATTTCTAAGATGTCTACAAAGGAGACATCATCCAGTGGTGATGCGGGAGACCAATGTCCCTCATCAGAGTCTGTATTGCTTGGTAAGGGACTCCATAGGGGAGTCCAAGTGCCTCCTCTTGCATGTCCTCTTCAGTGGGATCTCCTCCATGGGATGTTTAGGTGATGAGTTGGGAAAGGAAGGGAATACCTGAGGTGGAAGAATCTGGAGGTCATAACAGGGAGGCTGACCCTCGACAGAAATGGAAGGTTCAACACCCAGATCCAATGCAGAAATAAAGGCAGTAACAGAAGTCAAAGGTTCCAGTGCTCTGCCCGAAGAGAAGGCGTTTTCCAAAATTTGGAAAGCCAAAGTTCCTGAGTATACTCTCCCCCCATGCTCTTGGGGCCTAAGTCCCTGAAGAGAAAGGCAGGAGCACCCCAACACCTTGACTCCCAGACAGAACCAGACCCATACTGTTGAGGGCCGAAGCTCCAAGGAGGATGGAAAAATCCAATAAAACTGGAGATGAACCTCGCCCCTCAGATCCGGCCACAACATCACGGATCCAGGACTCGCTCAGGGTCCTGGAAATGATAAAAATACTTGGTCTGATTTTCTAGAAGATTTCATTCTATCCAAGTACAAATGTAATTCTCTGTGGACATCTTAAGTGTAAACAATACTCTCCTTTGTTCATACATTTTGGGATGAAAACCAGTAAGTCTATGGACTGGTTGATATTAGACTCTGTTATCACTCTGGGAAGGAAGGTGGGACTGGTTCTGAGTAATACTCTTTCTTTGTGAAAAATTATGTATGGATATTTCACACATAAAGCCTGCAATTCTGAAATTCTTCTAGCAGACTTGATAGCTACTAGGAAGAGAGCCTTCCAAGATAGGAACTTGAGGTCACAAGCGGCTGCTGGCTCAAACGGCTGTTGAACTAGACACTGTAACACTAAGGTCAAAACCCATGGCGCTACAGGATTCTTGAAAGGGGGTTTTAAGTGCAGAGCGCCGTTAAGAAAAATTTTGCGTAGATGATGAGACATCAAGGAATGGCCATCAAAACCGTCATGAAAATATGAAATGGCAGCCAAGTGAAGCCTAATTGTAGACGAGACACAGAAGCCCCCATTCAAAAAGGGTTGCTAACTATTCCAGTACAATGCCAACTGGCAATGAGAAAGGGTCTACGTGATTTGTAGTAGCCATTTGCTAAGATAAAGCTTCCTGGTGGATGCTTTTTGGGAGGCCAGAAGTATCATTTGCACTGGAAAGGACAAGTTATTCTGCCTGGCAATTACTGGAATTGAAGAAACCAAGCAGTCGATTGGGACACACCAGACCCTGAGGGTGAGATAGGTTCGGAAAGTACAGTTTTGTACCTACCATAAATGTAGATGTCTGAACTGGATAGCATCACACAAATTATAAAGTGGGTTGTCCTGTCCAGCAGCCTTCAGTCGGGTCCGGATTGGAAAGTCCGGGTCCGCTGCGCTGATGCCTCACTCCACCGGCGTCATCTCTTGGGGTATAAAGGTATCAGCGCATCATTTTATTTTCTGTTCCCTCCCAGTTTGCAGCCCCCTATCCCAGTGCCCCTTAAATAGGATTGAATGTTTCAAATAGATAGAGATAAAGGTAAACAAAAGCATGTATGTATGCATATATAAACACATACACACAATAAGACTCCCCCAACAGCTAGCTATTAGAAGGTATTAAAAGGGGAGTACCACAGGGGGAGGGAAGGAGGAAGGTAGGGTAATCCTGTGCAGTGCTCCCAGATTTTGATACATTACATTTATGGTACAGTACAAAACTGTACTATGTCCTTCATGGATGCATCTGCAGTCCTAAAAATCTGGTGAGACCAGGCAGGGAGGGGAGACAAAGTGGAACATGGTAGATGATCATTTTAGCAGTGTGTAGCATGCAGTGGCAAGATATGGAGCAGTATATCAAATATCAAAATATAGAAGCGGAGGTCACGCAGGTGTAATTCTCCAGGTCCAAGTATGTCTGCCACTCTGTTCAAACTGCATGGTGAAGGCTGTGATAGTGTGTGCCCTTGTAGAATGAGGTGTGGTGTTCTGTGTGGAAGGAGTAGCATGAAAGGAGAATAAAATTTCCTATCATTTCCTATCCATTTTGAGTTTGAAATCTGGAAATTTCTTTCCTGTCTCTCCTAGGGGTGCTCACGTGAAGTGCTACAAAAAACTGTCCAAATCTTTTGGCTGTCCTCTTTGTTCTAGTAAGGTAGTAGTTATTCTTTCCTGTTTTATCCAGTGTATTCTCCCTGTGTAAGTTTGGGAAAGAAGGTAGGTAGGTGGGTTGACCTTGTTGGGGACACTCTGGATACCACCTGGGCTCTAAATCTTAGGATTAGTCCTCATGGACTTATCTTGGTGGAAGATTAGAAGTCCTCCTTGCTGAGTAATTGCCATTAAGGCCTGAGTTTCTGCTGCTGAAGTAATTGCCAGTAGGAAAGCAGTTTCAAAAGATTGATAGTAGTAGGTTCTAACTGCTGTTGAACAGGTGATAGCTGGTAGTAGTAGTTTCCTTAGAAAAGTTTTAAAGTGGATTCCCTCTAGGGAGGTTTCCTTGGAGTTGGAGTCTTCTTGATTCTGATTAGAAACATTTTGAGGAAATGGCTGAAAAGGGTATGCCGCAAAGCTGTATTCTGCTGCCTGAATGAAGAAGTTGTTATTCGATGGAGAATGAGGAATATCTAGGATTGAAGTTGACCAGATGAGGCATAGGAGTTTGAGAAATGTTTTGACATTTCTTTTCCTCTTTCCCTTCTTGTTGAAGGTTTTCTTTTTAATTTTTTCCTCTCTTTCTCTTTCTAATTTTCTCTTCTAGTTGCACTTCTTGTGATTTCCCTCTTTGATCAAGAAGTTCTGTTTGTAAGTGGATGTGATGCTCAGTGCTAAGGTTTTTTTCCATCATGTATGATGCTGAAGTGAGTTCATATTGTTTCTCGTTAAACTGTTGTGGGGTGGGGTATCCATATTGTTTGGCCAGTTTGGAACATCAATATTGTATCCTCTTTGTCCATTTTGAGCTTTTCAGGTTTGGATTGTGACGTTTCCTTGAGAGATTTGAGTACATATGCTTTTAAGGAAGAGAGGGGGAATGAGAGAGCTATATCCACTTTCCAGTTGAATGAGTGGGAATCCACTTCCATGCAATTGGGTGGAATGTCCTTGAGGAATTCCATTTGTTGGTGAGGTGTCTATTGATAGCATGCCCATTTCTTCTGTTTTTTGAGAAGATTCTTTTGAGCTGGTCTGAAGAAGGTCCAGTGGTTCATTTTAATATGTGGGCTGGTTCTTATGTTCCCTGGATGGAATATTGCCTGTAACTGGATGTTTCCATTGAGTGTATATTGTCACTAACTGCCAGTCTTGTGTGCAAGGGCGCTGTCCCTGGTGCCTCCCTGTTTGGCCTGACACCACATGTAGTAGGTGTTTGTTGTGTTGATGTACCAGGGTGTGTTGTTCCGGCCTGTGAAACTTGACCTTTCTGTTTGTTACTGTTTGAATTTCCTTAGGTTGATTCCAGTTTGAAGTTGATTTGGGTTGCGTCTTTGTTGCAGTTGATTCTTTGTCCTGTCCCCATGCAGTTTGCCGTCATGTGATGGTCTGGCTGTGTCCATTGAAGCTGGAAGGAGTGTCCATGCGTTGGACTGGCATGCAAAGCATGTTGGCCTGGGTTGTGATGGTCATGTTTGACTGGGAGTTAGGAAACCTAGTTTTTGTCTGTGTTGGGAATTAGCCCTCTTTACTTCTAGATTTCTGGAACTTTGTCATATGCATCTGGCAAAATTCTACCAAGATTAGTTGTATTTTGGTATGAGCCAGGCCTGCAGTACTGGAACATTTGTTATGCAGTTCCCAATTTGTGTTTGCCAAATCTGTAGTTGTTCTTTTGTTTTCTGTAGTAGTTGCTGCCATTTGCTTTAAGTTGTCCCATTTTTCTTTTTCTTATGTCCTTGTTTGTTTGTTTTTTGTTGATTCGCGTTTGTAAAGATTTGTTTGGGATTTGTGCTGTGTTCAAGTAAATGAGTTGTTGTCCTTGTGTGTATCCCAGTGCTTCTTTTAAGTGTCCCTTTGTAGGCAGTGCGTCCAGGTATGTAATAATGTGGTTGTCCCTCTGGCAGTGCATGGGCGATTACTGATGCCAGGCATATTGTGAAATGCTGCGGGCGGTGATAATTGAATTTTGTGAAGCTGAGTATATTGATTGAGGATGTCTGGCGAAATCTGAGAATTCTTCTGCAGATTGGTCGAATAGAAGCGTGAAGTATTGCCTCATGAGGATCTAGAGGCAAGTGTAGACGAGTATGCCCCAGATTGGGAAGAAATTTGCCATGGGGGCAAGCCAGCATTGTTTTGGGTTGATGTAGGTTGTATTTAAGGTGGACCTTATTAGCATGGGAAATCCATGTATGTATTTCAGAATTTTAGGAATTTGGGGGAATAGAACCCTTTCCTTGCTCTGCTGTTGGTACTCTTTCACAGCTTTTTTGTTTTTGTACTCAGGTAATAGTCTGGAATAGAGACCCCTTTCTTGGAGCTGAGATTAGCCTCTTTTCCTGAGTCTTTGAATTTGGTGGGAAGCCATTAACTTGATAGAATGGTTGTTGAAATCCAGATCTCTTTGGTGTCTTATCCTTTTGTCTTTGAAAATGTGGTTTGTCCTCTTTGTAGGGGAGCTCTGGTTTGTTCCCTGGTTTAGCGCTAGGAGTTCAGAATCACTGATTTTGTGGTTATGTCACTGCAGTGGCTGTGTACCTCTGTTGTTACGCATCTTCCCTTGTAGGCTCCTCTCCTTTGGGGTGTGCTGCTGGAAGGTCTATTCCTGCCCTGGTGCCTCTTTGTGTTGTAGTCTATGTCTCCCTCTGAAATTCCTGCCCTTCTGGAAAACCTGAGGCCTCTGGACCAAAATCTGCTGCCTTTTTTTCTGCTAAACCTTGGGAAAGGACCAATTTTGCCTGCTTTAGCAGGTGTTAAACTTCTTTGTTTTTCTATAGGAGCATCTATAAACTTAGCTTGAACAGATTGCGCCAAAAAGCTTGTTCTTTAGCCATGCCTGCATTCTGTCCACAACATGATTCAAAACTGGTGCTGCATGCATTGCATAACATGCATTTGGAATGGTGTCTCTAAATGAAGCTGTTATTGCAAACATGATACATATTTCTTTTAAAGAGATTCATCTATGGTTAGTTTTTACCTTCTCTAATACATATTTCTTAATGAAGAGATTCATCAGTGGTTAGTTTTTAGTTAACCTTAAGCTGCATAACTCTTGGTATTGTATCATGTTTAACTGACCATTTAAGTGCTTAGTCAAGAGAGAAGGAATAGGGTTTTTTTTTTAGTGTGGCCTAATGACCCCAGCCCTTTCCTGAGGTATGGTTAGGCTGTCTGCAAGTGGAGCCTCTTAAAGGTGGTGGAGTATATCTTTCACCCTAAAATCCAAGTGGGTTTAAAAGGGGCTGGGTGTAGAATCTGACCCAGGGAAACATCGTGGCGGTCACATCCTGGGGCCTTGACAGAGTGGGATATAGTATCTGGCCATGCATGTGGTCATCTGGAGAAGGTCCTAAGTCTTTCTAGAATCTGGAAAAATTGTGGCAGAATTATTGAACATCATCCACCACAGAGTTGAGCAAAGGCTTGCTGGGCCTGGAAACTGTTCTGTGGAAAGCCAAGGTCAAGGATTGGAGATGTCTTGGAAGAGTCAAGGGCTGCCTGGGATTCTTCTCTGCTTCAAAAAATGGTAAGAATCATCAGAAACTGGTGGCGGTCAGTGACTCTGGATAGAGTCCTTCGAGTCTGGGAGCTGAGGGGCTGGGGAGGAGCCTCTGGATCAGCCTAATTATCTGATTTAAATCAGGTGAGATTGAGATCACTTGATTTTAGAACTGGGCCTCTGCCTTCTCTCTTAACGAGGCACTGTTTTGAAGAGGTGATGGCTACTTTACAGGCGGCGAAGTTCCTTAATGTACCCATTTGAAGGAGGCCTAGAGGCCTTTGGGGGGAAGAGCTGGGGGCAGCATGCATACTGATAAGCGCTGAGAAGCCAGTGAGTAAAATTTAACAAATTCGATTCAAAGAGTTGTAGCAGGGCCTAGCCCGTGGAATAGAGTTCATTCAAGCTGTGGTCGTTTCGGTTCAGTTGTGTGGGCCTCAGTTCTCGACACCATGGTTTTGGTGTAACGCGTCAGTTTCTTTATCCGCGCGTTTTGGCTGACTGGGTTTCAGCGCGGCTTTCGTTTGTTTAAGGGTAGAAGCGAAAAACTTGTAGACTGTGCCCGACCCGACCGCTAAGCGTTACGTCGGCAATGAAAAACAGGCACTGTTTCTGCTCGGTTTCTGGCTGGAGGCCTAGTCAAGGGGCTGCTTCTTAAGAGTGAAAATCTTTGCAGTCGTGTTGTTTCCCAAGGTTTTAACAAAACCTGTTTTTTTTAAGAGGGTTTAGTTTCAAGAAAACTTTCTAGGCAAGGCCCTGAGGCGGAAGTCTTGGTAGAGGCCGGAAAGAGTGAAGGTATATCCGAGTAAAAGGCACTTGCGATCAGCTTCTGCGTGAGCGCCCTGTCTGTGACCGACTTTCTATGAAACGCCCAGCTTCTGAAGTATACCCGAAGGTAAACAACTTAGAAGTCGAGTGGAATCGCGACATAAGCGAGCGGAAAACATTGGAACCCGGCCGGAAGAACATCAGCCGGAAGGAGACGACTTTGGACAACTGCCGATGACTGGAGATGCACACATGAAGGAACCTTACATCGTTATGAGACATCTGGGTCTAGAGTCCATGGGCAGTGAACCATATGAGGCCAAAGAAAGGGAAACCAGACTTGACGGGGCCAATATGGTGCAATGAGAATCACTGTGCTTCTCAACTGCTGTGCTTTCCTCAGAAACTGGGGGAATTAGTGGAACTGGGGGAAAGCCAATCAAGAAGAAGTGGGTCTCTCGGGGACTCCCTGCAAGGGGGAATTAGGGCAAAGTAGCTGCTGCATTTGTGGTTTATGGGAGAGGCGAATATGTCACTGCAAGGCTGACCCATTGATGAAAGCTCTTCATTGTTAAGTTGGGATTGAGAAACTACTTGTGAGGCAGGAGGATACATCTGCTCAATTTGTCTGCAATCACGCTGGAGTTCCATGGGATATGCGTCGCTATCAGAAAGCAGTTGGAAGCGATTGCCCATTGCCAAATCCTTAGAGCTTCCCAACATAAAGGACAAGACCTGGTTTCCCCCTGTTTGTTGATATACCAGACTACAGACATATTGTTTGATTGGATTGCAATTGTCCCCAAAGGAGGGACAGCTTGAAATGCTTGCAACACTAAAAGCACTACCCTCAATTCTAGGACGTTGATGTGCAAAATTGGCCCCATGCAGGGACCAAGTGCCTTGAACAGTCTGGCCAAGAAAATGTCCCCCTCTCCCAATCTGGGAAATATCTGTGGCCACGACGGCCTTGGGCTGAGAGGGGAAAAGGAAAGTACAGTTGTGTACACTTACCATAAAAATATAGATGTTCGAGTGTATTCACTATTGCAGTCATCACACTTGGGTTATCTGCCTGCAGGAAGGCCTCAATCGGCCCAAATATCAGAGACTTAGTATTTCTGCGTTGGATGCTGTCGCTCCAGGACTGACGTCAGGTCGTCAGGGGTATAAAAACAGGCAGCCGACACCATTACATCAGTTTTTCTTGCCTCAAATGTCAGGAGCCCCCCAAATAGGGAGCTACGTTATTGTGGGGAAAACACCACCAGTAAAAAGTAAATACCAATACCCCTGAAAGGGGTGAGTAATAGCCAAAGAGAGGACAGAGAGAAAGAAAAAACAGGGGGCTGGAGGGAGGGAAACCAGGACTGCAACAATGAATACACTCAAACATCTACATTTATTAAGTGTACACAACTGTACTATGTTCTTTGGGTTTCACTGTTGCAGTCATCACACTTGGGTGGATTCCCAAAGCTGAAGAAGGGCGGAGGCAGTCAAGAAGAGTTAGGGCTGGCTAATATGCCTTGCAGGACTACTGTTGCAAAACCTGCCCTGGATATGGAAAAGATAGGCAGGTGGTAATGCTTGGTGAAGGTGTGTACTGACCTCCAGATAGCAGCTTCCAGGATGTCCCTGGTAGGGACACCCCTGAAAAATGCTGTAGACGTAGATGTTGCCCTAGTGGAATGTGTTCTGACCCCCTGAGTAGTTGGTTTCCCATGATGCTTGTAGCAGAAATGGATGCAGTGTGCTATCCATTTGGAAACTGTTTGTTTTGAAATGGCCTTGCTCTCTGCCCCTGTTGCAAAGCTGACTAGTAACGGGTCAGATTTCCTGAAGGGCTTAGTCCTACCAAGGTAGAATCTGAGCTGACTGTACATGTCCAAGGAGTGCAGGATCCTTTCCCATTTATTTTGAGGATTAGGGAAGAAAGTTGGCAAATGGATGGATTGGTTGAGACCCACACTGGACACCACTTTAGGCATGAAGGAAGGGTTAGTCTGAGGGAAACCCTGTCAGCATAGAAAATAATGAAGGGTTCTACAGCCATAAGTGCTTGTAGCTCAGACACTCTTCTAGGTGAAGTGATGGCCAGAAGCAAGGCTGTTTTCCAAGAGTGGAATTTTAAGTCTGCTGACACAGCAGGTTCAAAGGGTGGAAGTGTGCGTTTTTCCAGTACACAGTTAAGGTCCCAAGCAGAGGTGGGTGCTCTCCTTGGTGGCCTTAAGTTGCTTGTCCCTCTCAGGAACTGTCTGATAAGAGGAAGAGAGGAGGCTCAGTGTTGTAATGAGCCAAAATGGCTGAGGTATGTATCTTAATGGAGGAGAAGGACGGGCCTTTGTGGAAAGATCTGCTAAGTAGTCAAGGATTAGAGGCAGGGAGGGCAGAGTTGTGTCCTCTCCTTTAGATAGAATCCAGGAGCAGAACCTTTTCCACTTATCAACATAGGATTTTCTTGTTCTGGGTCTTCTGGCTTCAAGAATGACATCCAGCACCTGCTTGCTTAGGGTTGCTGGGGGAGAATTCAAGGAATAAGCCAGGCTGCAAGATTTAGGGTTTGCAGTTGTGGATGCAAAATCTTTCCCTCCTGCTGAGAGAGCAGGGTTGGTTTCTGGTGTAGGTGCCAGGGTGGCACCAGTGACAGGCTGCGCAGCAGTGGGTACCAGTGCTGATGGGGACAGTCTGGGGCAATCAGAATTGTCCTGTCTTATCTTTAGTAATACACTTGAGAGAATGGGCAGAGGGGGAAAGGCATAGATTGAAAGATATACCCACTGAAAAGATAGGACATCCACTTTCCAAGCCCTGCTGTGAGGATTCCTGGTGCAGAATTTGCTGAGCTGGTGGTTGTAGGGGGGGCAAAGAAATCCACCTCTGGGGTCTTTTAAGTCTAGGGTGACTAACCAGGCATCCTTGGCTAGCATAGGAAGAAGCTGTTTCAGGGTAAGCATTTTGAATTTTGGTACTACCAGGAAGATGTTGAGAATTGAAATATCCAGGATTGGGCACCAATAACCCTCTTTCCTGGGTACCAGGAAGAGTCTGGAGTAGAATCCCTGACCCCTTTGTTCTACTGGAATCGGGAGAATAGCTCTGACATAGAGCAGGGAAGTTACTTGGCTTTAAGCCTCTGCCCACTGGTTTGGAGGAAGGTCTGGAAACCTGTTTGGGGTTGGCAGTGAATGGAAATACGATTTGTACCCCTGGGATACAATGTTGAGGACCCACCGCTCCTGTGTGATGAACATCCAATTTTTTGTATGAAGGGCAAGTTTTCCTCCTAGGGGCACAAGCAATTGGGCAGGGCTGGGGAGTGGAGTAAAGAAGTCATTGTGAGTTTTTTTCCATAAGGAGGTGGCTTATCACTCCCTGGTTTAGGAGTGGGGGCACTCCATTGCTTAGATCTCTGCATACCCTGAGACTGTAGTCTGGGTGGTCTGTTTCCCCTGGGTCTGGGTTGAGAAGGCCTGGAGGGGGCTGGAAAGGACCAGTGTTTGGAAGGGCAATGCCTACTGAATCTAGGGGGTTGCACTTGTAAAAATTCTTTAACAGTCTGCATAGACTTAGCTTTTTCTTCCATCTTTTTAAGAACCTCTTTTACATTGGTGCCAAGCAAACTGTCCTTGTTCAAAGGAGTGCCTAGGCCTTGGGGGCTAAACCTGTAAGAAATCTTTAACTGTTTGTACAGATTTTGCCTTCTCTTCCATTTTCTTCATTACTTGCTGAGCAGGTGTACCAAATAGACTGGCCTTATCCATAGGAGCATCTAACAGCTTTGCTTTAACATGATCCGGCAAGACCTGTTCTTTCAACCATGCATGCCTTCTTATCACTGTGCCAGTCATGGCTGATCTAAATGAAGCCTCCAGTGCATCATAGCCACATTTTAAAGAATGGTTACTAACCTGCTGAATGTTATTCACCATTTCTAAAACATATTTCTTACCTAAGGGGTCATCAGTGGACAGCTTCTTAGTAGATCAAGCATAAACTCTTGGTATTGGATCATATGAAACTGACAGTTTAAAGCTCTAGCTGAGAGAGTAGCAGAGGTGTAAACTTTTTTCCCCCATCTCTCTAAGGACCTGGATTCCCTTTCAGAAGGAATAGGTTTTTTTGCTGAGGTCGAGGCTACTGCCTTAGGCCCCTGGGATATAGTCTCAGGATCTGCAAGTGGGGCCTTGTATAGGTGGTGATGAGTGTCTGGCACCCTGTAAAATCTATCTGGTTTGGCAGGGGCTGGAGGTAAAGTATCAGGAGCAGTGCAAACATCATTAAATGCATCATCCACAACAGGCAGTACTGGAGGTATAGCTAAGGGCCTATGTTGTGGTAAGTGCAGAAATGTCCTAAGCCTTTTCTTGAATCTGAGAAATCTTGTCCCTGCCATTGGAATTGTTCTCTCATGGCATGTAAGGTTTCCCCAAAGGAGAATTCCTCTGGTGGAGAGGCAGATGGAATGGATTCTTCAGCATCTGAATCTTCATAAGTAGAAAAAGGAGCCTCTGGCTGGTCTGTAATGTCTGAGTCATCCAAGAATCATCAGAGGACACTGGCTCGGGGGCTCTGCTCTAGGTCTCTTTTCTGGGGCTGAGAGGCCCTGTCTGGGTGGGATTGGGATCCCTAATTAAGGATATTAAATCCTCAGCCAGAGTAAGCATTTGTGAACTAGAAGTGGGCCTGTGTGAGGGGCTTAACAGGCACTGATTTAACAGTTTTGGCTGCTTTAGCCCTGGCAAAGGCCTTAATAGACATGGCTGCAGGAGGCCTAGCAGCACCACGTGCTGGGGTAGAGACATCCAAAGGAATGGTGTCTGATAAATCACTAGGAACCACAGTAGTAGGCAAAACTTCTGAGGCCGATTCAACTAAGGTAGCAGGAGCCTCAGTAGTAGTCATGGATTCGCTGAAGATTGACCGGTTTCTCGGTTTCGCCAAAACAGAGACACTCGCGCTTGCTTAACCGTGGTTTTCGGCGCCGAAACCGCGGACCGCGAGTGTCGGTCTTTTCTTTGCGTTTTTAACAATTTGGGTAGTCGGAGGATCCGGCGGCATAATGTACGCAAAATCTGAGCGAAAAACTGTTCAGCAAACTCCGACCGATGCCTAAGCGTTCGTCGGTTGAAGGAAGCACAGGCCGAACAGGCTGCTACGTCGTGGTCTGGGCCTAAGCAAGGCAGGCAGTAAGAGTGGAAATCTTTATGAGGTATTTGTTTCCCACAAGTTAAACAGTTATTGACTTTTTCTGACATCGGCTGAGGCAAGAAAGAGTCCCCAACGGGTACTTAGCTTTTAGAAGTCTTCAAGTAGTATTCGGTAGTAGTAATCTCTGGATCTGACCGACCGGCACTTGCGAACAGCTTCTGCTTCGGGTGCCGCGCGGCAAGAAAGACTAAGGAAAATGGCGTCGGCTGATGCCTTTATACCCGAAGACCAGCAGAGATGACGTCGGGTGAAGTGCGACATCAGCCGAAGCCGGACCCAGACTTTGGAATCCGGCCGACCGAAGGGCTGCCTGACGACAGGACAACCCATTTGTTATGACTGAAGATGCATCCTTGAAGGACATCTGTCCTTGTTCAAAGGAGTGCCTAGTAACTTTGATTTGACATGGTCTGGCAAGGTCTGCTCCTTGAGCCAAGCATGTCTTCACAGTACAGATCCAGTGACTGCTGCCCAGCAAGATGCTTCTAGGGCATCAAAGCCACACTGCAAAGTATGTTTACTGACTTGGCTTGCAGAGTGCATAAGCTCCTACAATTCTTTATTTTCTGCACAGTCTGAAAAGATTGCCACTTTTTGTTTAATAAGTTCCATAATATGCTGCTGGTACTTCAGCATGTGAAACTGACAATTCAATGCCCTAATAGCAAGAGTTGCAGAGGTATATACCTTCTTACCCCATCTGTCCAAAGGGGTGGGATTCTTGGCTGTAGTTGCCTTAATACCTTTAGGAACTTGGGAAATGATCTCTGGATCAGCAGCAGGACTCTTGAAAACAAATTTGTGAGTGTCAGGTACTCTGTAGTCTTTGTCTGGTTTCCTAGGGGCAGGAGGTAAAGTGTCAGGAGTAAGAATGGATTCCATAAAAACATGAACATCATCATCCAGGATAGGGGGTATTGCTAAAGGCCTGTGCTGAGGCAACTCTAGGAATTCTCTGAGTCTCTTTTTGGACTGAGGATAGTGTTAGCATTCCCAGTGGAAATGCTCTCTTAAGGTATGCAAGGTTTCACCAAAAGAAAAATCCTCTGGAGGGGAGGCAGAGGGAATGGATTCCTCTGCATCTGAATCCTCATAAGCAGATAAGGGCATGTCTTCATAATCAGAAATCTGAGTCATTGGACTCCTGGTATGTAGAAGCTGTAGGGGACTGGTCTCTTTTTCTCTTAGCAGGGGAAGGCTGACTTCCCCTAATCAGCATAATAAGGTCTTCTGCCATTCTAAGCATTGTTTTTTGTGGCATGGGAGCAGGTGCATTTGCTTTGGTCATCGGTTTTCTAGGGGTAGTGTGTACTCTGGGCCTAAGAAACTTGGTAGTTTTGGTTAAAAAAGTCGGTTCGAGTCGAACATCGGTTGAGCGAAGAACTGCCTCAGAAGCTGGTGCCTGCACAGTGGCTCCAGACCCATCCAAGGTAAAGACATCCGCAGGTTCCATAGTTGAAGAAGACTCTCGTGGCATACCGGACTCCGAATGGATCTTGGTAGAGGCCTGCGAATCCACTGAAGCAGGCATCAGGGGTTGCGAAAGCACCTCACTGAGTACCAGTGGACTGTCAACTAGCTTAACAGAAGCGTCGTCGGCAGCTCTGGACCTATGCAGTCTGTCTCTGTCTTTACCTTACGTTTTTTCGGAATATCGGTAGTCGGATGGCTTACTGAAGCCATTTCAGAATACAGAGATCAAAAGCGAAAGAAGTTAGCGACAAAGTGAACCCGACGACAAATGGTTCGGGCGTTAAACAAAGCACAAAATCAACAGCGAGGTACGCCGTGGTGTGGGGCTAAACACGTGACGCAGTAAGAATGAAAATCTCTGTGAGGTATTAGCTTTCCACAAGCAAGACAATTGTTAACTTTTTCTGACATCGGTTAGAGGAAGAAAAAAGATCCCAAATGGGATACTGGCACTTGCGAACAACCTCTTTTTCGGGCACCTCGGTAAGAAAAGACTGATGTAATGGTGTTGGCTGCCTGTTTTTATACCCCTGACAACCTGACGTCAGTCCTGGAGCGACACCATCCGACACAGAAATACTAAATCTCTGGTGTTCGGGCTGACTGAGGGCTACCTGCAGGCAGATAACCCAAGTGTGATGACTGCAACAGTGAAACACGAAGAACATCAACCCCATAGACTGCCTTCTGGTTTCATCCACCAAGATAAATCCTTCTTGCAGAGATTTGTTATCAAGACTGCATGGGACATGGGATGTGTTAGAGTTGACCATTGTGAAGCCAAAAGCCATTGAAGCAGCCTCATGTGATACTTCGCTAAGGGGGGGCTAATGTTATTGTTGCTGCCATGGACCCCAGAGCTTGTAGTAACAAACGAGCAGGAACTCTGGTTTGGGAAATGATAACATGAAGTTGTGTTCTGAGTTTCAGCAGTGTGTGGAGAGGAAGAGAGGCTACACATGACATTAAACCTTGCTCTGATGAACTTGAGATCCTGTGTGGGAGTCAATTGTGATTTTTCTTTGTTGACTGACATGCCTAGTGTCGGCAAGATGTAGAACAAAGTCTATGGCATAAAGCAGTACATGGCTGGAGGCAGTGGTGAGGAGCCAGTAGTCCAGATATGGAAACACACGGAATCCTTGTAGTCTCAGATGAGCTGCTACAACTGCCATACATTTGGTGAACACCCTGGGGGCGGTGGTAAGATCGAACGGCAGTGCACAAAATTGGTAAAGACTTGTTCCTAGCCGGAAGCAGAGATACTTTCTGGATCGTTTGTCCATTTGCATGGGGTAATTAGCGTCCCAGAGTGCATCCAATCATCCTTCTCTAGGAAGTGAAGGACTGACAGAACCGTGACCATCCGGAGTTTTTTCTATTGTACAAATTTGTTAAATAGGCTGAGATCCAAAATTGGTCTCCAGTCCCCGTCTTCTTTGGCACTAAAAAGAATCTTGAGTAGAATCCAGATCCTATTTGGTCTGGTGGGACTACTTGGGTGACTCTTTTTTGAAGCAGCTTTTTAATCTACAGATTCCTCTGACTGGGTGAAACATTGGGGATTCGCTTTTGTGACTTTGGGCAAAGACTGAAGGGAATATGGTAACCGCTGGTAATTATTTTCTGCACCCAGGTATCTGAGGTTATTGTAAGTCAGGTTGAATGGTGCAGAGAGAACCTTCCCTTGACTGCTTCCAGGGGTAAGCAATCAGGCCTCCGTTCAAGAGCGATGATATGGTTGTCCAGGAAAGGAATCTCTTATAGTCCTGGTTACGCAGAACCCCCTCTACCGCTGGAGGGATGTCTTCCAGAAGAATTCCCCCCTCTGCCCTGGGAGGAATAGTTGCCACGTGAGTCCTGTAAAGGCCCATGGATTTTCCTGAACCACATTTTTCCACTCCTCTGATTCCTACAGTAAGGTCGCTGAGGAGCCGAAAAATGAACTCTCACAGCAGAAAAGGTCTTTCCTTCTTTTTCATACCTGGATAGTGTGTCTCTGACTTTTGGGCCAAACAAGGAAGTACCATCAACAACAGCGTTGATAAAGGAAGACTTAAAGGGTTCCGTGAAAACACACAAGCACATCCAGGTGTGACACCTAATAGCAACGCCTGTACCCGCTGCCCTAGATGTCCCTTCTGCTGTACGAGCAATAAACCGCATGGATGAATTCGAGATCAAATCCAGGGTGGCAAGCTGAGAGGCTACTTTATCTCGAACCCCGTCAGATACTGCTCCTGCAAGGGTATCTGAAAGCTCAGCTATCAGATCCCTTTGGATCTGGTAAAATGTGCCAATAAGTTCAAGGACGGAATAGCAAAGGTCAATGAAGCAATGACCTGCTTCCCAAATCTATCCATCGTCCGAGACTCATGGTTAGGAGGATGGACAGCTGAACTCTCCTCAGCTAGTTCCTTTTTGGTGGCTGCCGCCACTACCATGGCATCCACTGCTAGATCCTTAGACCAATGAGGTTATCCTCTGGGCCTGAAATAATTTTATCTGGTCTCCAAAAAATAGGCTCATTCAGGAGCCCTCCACGCTCACTGAAGGATCAAGTTAACTAGATCGTCAGTGGCTGGGATCACCGAAGAAGTAGAAGGGCGAGCACAAAAAGCTTGCAAGAAAGTACAGTTGTGTACCTACCATAAATGTAGATGTTCGAGTGTATTCACTGTTGCAGTCATTACACTTGGGTTATCCTGCTAGCAGGCTACCTGCAGTAAGCCCGAGTTCCAAAGTCTAGGTCTGGCGTCGGTTGCTGTCGCCTCTTCCCCGATGTCAGTGCGCCAGGGGTATAAATGATGCAACCGACGCCATTTTCTTCAGATTTTCTTGCCCCAGATAGGAAGGCTGAAAAAATAGAAATATGCCAAAAAGCATACATGTAGTAATATAAACATTTCCTTCATCTACAAGCAAATACACCACATAGGTTGTATAGAGTTGAGAAGTACAGAAAAGTCCCAGCAATGAGAAAGGGGGATGGTGGGTGGGTAAAGTACAGTTTTGTACCTACCATAAATGTAGATGTCCGATAGACATGCAACTGCAGTCATAACATGTGGGTTGTCCTGCCTCAGGCAGCCCTCGGTCGGCCGGATTTCAAAGTCTGGGTCCGACGTCGGCTGATGTCGCATTTCTCTCCGACGTCAGAGTGGCTGGAGTACATAAGCATCAGCCGACGCCATTTTCTTCAGTGTTTCTTGCCCCAGATGCCAGGTGCCCTCCAAGGAAGGCTGCAATCAAATTTTAAGACAAAAACAGGATTCCAAACAAATGCATGAGCAATAAAAACAAATACACCATAACAGATATCCCCAGCTAAGAGTAAGAGGGATAGGAGTGGACCCTAGGCATAGAGGGGTATGGAGGGAGGGAAAACCCGACTGCAGTTGCATGTCTATCGGACATCTACATTTATGGTAGGTACAAAACTGTACTATGTCCTTCAAGAATGCAACTGCAGTCATAACATGTGGGTAGAATACCATAGCTTAGCTGGGGGAGGAGGTATGCTCTAGGAAAGAGATGGTGTGGCAATCAAACCCTGCAGGACTGCCGAAGCAAAACCTGCTCTGGATCTGGAATATAGAGGAAGATTGTAGTGTTTGGAGAATGTATGCACAGAGCTCCATGTAGTAGCTTCTAGAATGTCCTTGGTAGGCACCCCTCTTAAAAAGGCTGTAGAGGTGGCTGTAGCTCTGGTGGAATGTGGTCTGACATAGGCTGGAACAGTCTTTCCATGAAAGGAATAACAGAATCTGATGCAATGTCCAATCCATTTAGAAATAGTCTGTTTTGAAATTGCTTTTCCTTGGACTGCAGGGGCGTAAGCTACAAAAAGCTGATCAGACTTCCTACTGGCCTTGGTTCTGTCCAGGTAGTATCGAAGTTGTCTATGAATGTCCAAGGTATGCAAAAGTCTTTCCCCCTTATTCTCAGGATTGGGGAAGAAAGCAGGCAGATAAATGGCTTGATAGATACCACCTTTGGCATAAAAGTAGGGTTGGTCCGTAATGAAACCCTGTCTCTGTGGAAAATAATAAAGGGTGGTATTGCCATTAGGGCCTGTAGCTCCGAAACCCTTCTTGCTGAGGTAATTGCCAACAGGAAAGCTGTCTTCCATGAGAGAAATTGCAAGTCAACTGAAGCTGCTGGCTCAAAAGGAGGTAGAGTCAGTTTTTCTAAGACAAAATTGAGGTCCCAGGCTGGCACTGGGGCCTTTCTTGGTGGCTTAATGTTCTTGATTCCCCTGAGGAATTGTCTTAGTAAGGGATGAGAAAAAACAGGAGGATCAGTGTTGTATCTAGCTGAAATAGCAGATGCATGTATCTTTATTGAAGAATATGAGAGGCCGCTCTGTAACATATCTGCCAAATATTCCAAGATAAGTGGGATGTTCAGACATGATGCATCATGCCCCTTGCTGGTTTTCCAATTGCTGAATCTTTTCCACTTTGCTAAGTAAACCTTTCTGGTGGATGGTCTTCGAGCCTCTGTTAGTATCCGTTGAACTTCCTTGGAGAGAGATAAGCTGAAGTTATTTACGGGATCTCTCAGGCTGTTAGCTGCAGAGTCTGAAGGTTTGGATGCAGCGTTTCGAAATTGTGTTGAGTCAAAAGTAGGGGCCACTGAGGGAGGGCCCACCTCCTGGTGTGACATATGCTCCGTAGTAGTGGGTACCAGTGTTGTCTTGGCCAATCCGGAGCTATTAAGATTCCCTTGGGCTTCTCTGCTTTGATCTTTAGTAATACTGAGGTCATCAGTGGCAGAGGTGGGAATGCATAGATTGCTAGGGAGTTCCAGTTGAATGAAAGGGCATCTATTTTCCAAGCCTTTGGATGGTATGTCCTTGTGCAAAATTTTGGTAGAAGATGGTTGAGGTGAGAGGCAAATAGGTCCACTTCTGGCTTGCCCCATGTCAAAGTGAGTCGTCTGAAAGCCTTCGGATGTAACTTCCACTTGTGTGGATCTGTGAAATTCCTGCTTAGGCTGTCCGCCAACACATTGTCTTTTCCTGGAACAAACTGGGATTGTAACTGGATGTTTAGACTCAGTGATTTCTCCCAAAGCTGCATTGTCAGTCTGCAAAGGGGGTAAGAGTGGGTGCCCCCCTGCTTGTTTATGTACCACATCACAGTGGTGTTGTCTGTCCGTATCATTAAATGGCCTTGCTGGAGTTGGTGTTGAAAAACCTCGATGGCATGCATTACTGCCAGCATTTCCTTTTGGTTTATATGCAGATGTGTTTCCTTTGGAGACCATTGTCCTTGTATACACCTGCCTTCCATGTGCGCCCCCCCCCATCCTAGGTCTGAGGCGTCTGTAGTCATGGTCTGTGTTATCTGTGGTTTTTTGAATGACATACCTGTGTTTGCCTGGCTCACCGAGGCCCACCATAGGAATTCCTTTTGTAGGCATGGAATGAGTGGTATGATTGTCTCCAAGTTGTTGCTGTGTTGAGACCAAATGCTTTTTAGGTACCATTGAAGCTTTCTCATGTGTAGTTTTGCTAATGGAACCAGTAGGATGCAGGATGCCATGTAATCCAGGGCCTGTAGGAATTTCCTTGCAGTTATCTGGGTGAGTTTTGCTAAACCTTTGAAATAATGAGTTAACTTCTCTTGCTTGTCTTCTGTCAGGTAAGCCATCTGAGAGGCTGTGTCTAGTTTGGCTCCTAAGAAGATTATTTGCTGGGATGGCTGCAGTCTTGACTTTTGGAAGTTGACTGTGTATCCCAGAGCTTGAAGTAATCGTATGACATAATCCAGGTTTTTTGTCAACATCAATTTGTCGTCCGCTTGTATAAGGCAGTCGTCCAGGTACGGGTAAATTTGTATACCCTGGAGCCTGCAATGAGCAATTACTGAAGCCAGGCATTTTGTAAATACTCTGGGCGCAGTAGATAAGCCAAATGGCAATGCTGAGAATTGATAATGCTCTGGCCCTGCAAGAAATCTGAGGTATCTTCTGCAGCTGTGTCTGATAGGGACATGCAGGTATGCCTCCTTGAGGTCCAGAGTAATCAGCCACGACTCCTTGCCCAGCATGGGAAGGAGTTGCTGTAGAGTCAGCATTTTGAACTTTGGTACTATGAGAAAGGTGTTTAATGGGGACAAGTCCAGTATTGGTCTCCATTGAGATCCTTTTCTTGGAACAAGGAACAGTCTTGAGTAAAACCCCTGTTCTTGTTCTTGTTGTGGAACTCTTTCTATTGCTTTCATTCTTGTCAGCAGAGTGATTTGCTTGATAGCCTCTGCCCTTTGATGTTATGGTAGGTTTGGCATGCCTTGTTTTCTTGGTAAGGTATGAAAATGAAACCTGTACCCTCGGTCTATAATGTCCAAAATCCATTTGTCCTTTGTCAGTCTGTGCCAGTTTTCTGCAAACAGAGATAATTTTCCGCCCAAGGGAGCTTCTAGTTGCTCCCTGGTAGGCGGTAGTAGAGGAAAGTCATTGAGTTTGTGGTTGTTGGGCAGGTGAAACCCCTGCGTCACTTCTTTGGTTTCCTGGCTGCCATTGTCTTCCCCTGTAAGGGCCTCTGTATTGGCCTCTTCCTCGGCCACGTCTGTTCTTACCCCTTTGAAACTTTTCTGGATTAGGAAAGGACCAGTTTTTTGAAGGCCAATTCCTACTGAATCTGGGGGGTTGAACCTGGAGGAAATCTTTCACAGTCTGAACTGATTTTGCTTTTTCTTCGATGGTCTTTAACGCATCCTTAGCATTTGCACCAAAAAGCTTGTTCTTTTCCAAAGGTGCATCCAGAAGTTTTGCTTTTACATGCTCTGGTAGAGGTTGATCTTTTAACCAAGCATGTCTACGCATCACTGCCCCTGTCATAGCTGCCCTACATGAAGCTTCCAGCGCATCATATCCACACTGCAGGAAGTGATTGCTTACTTGCTGAGTGTTATGCACAGCTTCCTGCAAAGTCTTCCTGTCTAAAGGATCAGGAGAAGCTAAAGTTTTTTGTATATCTTCTAAGAGATAATCCTGATATTGGAACATATGAAAAAGGCAATTTAAAGCTCTCATAGATAAGGTAGTGGATGTGTAAACCTTTTTACCCCATCTCTCTAATGACCTTGCTTCCCTGTTGGAGGGCAAAGGATTTTTAGAGGTGGAGGCTGAAACTCCTTTAGGCCCCTGTGAAATAGTTTCCAAATCAGCAGAATGGGCCCTGAATAAATGGAAATGAGTTTCTGGGACCCCGTAATACCTGTCTGGCTTGGCTGGAGCAGGAGGAAGAGAATCAGGTGTAGCACTAGAGTCAGAATACAAATCATCCAGAACATCAAGTACAGGAGGAATAGCTAAGGGCCTGTGCTGAGGCTTCTTAAGGGAAGTCCTAAGGCGTTTCCTAGAATCAGAATATTCCTGACCCTGCCACTTGAAATGTTCCCTCATGGTGTGCAGAACTTCCCCAAAAGAAATATCCTCAGGAGGGGAGGCCGAAGGTATGGAGTCTTCTGCATCCGAGTCCTCATAGGTCTGGAAGAGCTCTTCCTGGCTATCAGAGTGGACAGAGCCCTCAGAGTCTTCATCGGAAGGAGTTGGGTCAGAAGGTTCAACCCGGGGCCTTTTATCAGGAGGAGGCTGGGATGCTCTCTCAGGATGGGCCTGAGAAGGCTGGCAAATATGATGGGAATAACCAATCCACCTAGAAATAGTTTGTTTTGAAAGAAACAAACAACTTGCTGAGACTGCCTAAAAATCCTTCCTGCTTAAATAATAGCACTAATTTTGTGTACATGGCCAAAAAGCAGTCTTCCATGACAAGTATTTCAGTTCAGCAGTAGCGCAGGCTCCAACACAAAATTGAGGTCCCAAGCAGGAGTAGGAGCTACATGGGGGGTCTTATATTCTTTGCCCCTCTAAGAAATTGCTTGAACAAAGGATGTGAAAACAATGGTGGGTCTCATCATCATAGTGAGCTGAAATTGCAGCATGAATTTTATTAGAGAAGAAGAGAAACACTTTGTCCAATAACTCAGTAAGATATTGGCTGGTGGTTTAGTGGCATCTGTCGTTAGAATCTGAATGCAGTTTGGCATTGGGAAGCAGGACTGTCCTTGCAGTCAGCCCGGACTGAAGAGATAGGTGCCTAGGCATCTTAGCACTGCTATGACATATTCCAAATGCCCAGAATCAGGCAGTCGTCCAAGTAAGGATAGATTTGAATTCCAGAGAACTGATAATGAGAATTTCCGATACTTCCTGCAACTTAGTCTTATTGGCACATGAAGGTAAGCTTCCTTTAGATCTAAAGTTACCATCCACAGATAAGTGTTGAGGATAGATAAATCCAAAATTGGTCTCTTCTGGCACAGGAACTGACTGAATAGCCCCTATTTGGAGCAACAGAGAAATTTGCTTGTGAGCCTCTGTTCTTTGTAGAGGAGGAATGTCTGGCATGCCTTTGAAAGGAGGCAAGGTATGGAAATAAAACCTGTAACCGTGGTGAATGATATCCAGAACCCATCTGTCTTGGGTAATTAAATCACAATTTTCTTTGAAAGAGACAGCCTTCCTCCCAAAGGTGCTGCCAGGCGAGAATGTACTGGCAGCTGAAAAGGCAGGTCATTGGGTCTGCAAGGACTGACCCCTGCCCTCACCAGAAGTCTGAGCAGGTGAACTCCTGTCCTAGGCCTAAAAGAACCTTGAGCTCTGCCTCTACCACGTCTAGACCTACCCCTAGACTGGGAATCATAAGCAGGATAAGTCCACCCTTTAGCAGGCCAATTTCTACTAAACTTCGAGGCTGCACCTGCAAAAAATCCTTAACAGTTTGCATAGACTTAGCCTTGTCCTCCATTTTCTTTAAAACTGCTTCCACAGGCGAACCAAACAACACATCAGACTGTAAAGGAGCATCCAAAATCCTTGTCTTAACATGCTCAGCTAAGTTCTGATCCCTCAACCAGGCATGCCTCTGAAGAACAGAACCAGTAGCAGCCAGAGGCCTGCACAGCATCAAAACCACACTGTAAGGAATGCTTACCCACCTGTTCAGAAACATGAACTAAATCCAGCAATTCTTTACACTCAATACCTTCAGCCAGAGCATCCACCTTAGACTTCAATTGTGAAAGAAGATAATTCTGATATTTTAACATATGAAACTGACACTCATGGCTAAAGTGGAAGAAGTATACACTTTCTTTCCCCATCTATCCAAAGCCCTTGCCTCTTTATCAGAAGGAACAGGATTTTTAACCACAGAAGCCTTCACACCTTTAGGCCCCTGAGAGACAGTTTCTGGGTCTGCCCTAGGACTCTTAAAAAGATACTTATGGGCCTCAGGCACCCTATAGTACCTATCCAGTCAGGATTCAGGAAGCCTCTGCAAAACATCTTCTACCACATTCAGAACAGGCGGTATAGCTAAAGGCCTATGCTGGGGTAAAAACAAGAATTCTCTAAGCCTCTTCCTGGAATCAGAGAAATCTTGACCTTCCCATTTAAAATGCTCCCTCATGGAATGCAGAGTCTCTGAAAATGAAAAATCCTCAGGAGGCTGTTGAAGGAGTAGAATCATCCACATCAGAATCAGAATAAGGAGGATACTCCTGCAAGTCTTCAGAAGACTCAGAAGCCTCGAACATTGCTCAAAACTCTCAAACTCAGGCTCCACCCTAGGCCTCTTATCAGGAGGGCATAGAACCTCTAATCATTGTAATCAAATCCTCTGCCAAAGACCCTGAAACACTCGGAGAAACCCCACTGAAGCTAAAGCAGGCCTGCCTCTTAAAGAAGCCTTAGAAACAGAAGGCGAGGCCCTAACCACCTTAGGAAGAGGGAAGAACAGCCACCTGAGAAGCCCCTTCAGGCTGGCCTACTTCCTGAGATACATCCTGTAACAGTAAAGTTTCTCCCTGAGACTCCAAAGAAACTCCTGGCAGAACCTCCGGCTCCACTGAGCCTTCTAAAGAATGTTCTTCCACTCTAGGCTTCCTGCTTTGTCCTTGCGCTTTTGGCCGGAGCATCCGGCGGCATTTTATAATTACAACGCTTCCCAAACACTAACCTGGCACAGTCTAACCTTCTCTTAGTAGTGCGTTTGTTAAACCTAAACAAGGTATACACAAAGTATGGTAATCCCTATGAGGTATCTGTTTCCCACAAGAAATACAGTTATTCACTTTTCTGACATCCGGTTAAATACTGAGGCAAGAAAAACCAAAATATTAACTTTGATTCGGTCTGAAACTCTGACTTCAGAAACTTTCAGAACGCCAACCTGCACTCGCAAAACAGCTTCTGCATCGGACCATGCGGCAAAAGACTGACTGGACAGCGGACTACCCAATAGTTAGGACTGCAGCAATGTGGAATGAAGAACATCCTCTAATCATGGAAATTAAATCAGCAGCCATGGACATAATTTGTGTCTCCGGAGTCGGCTGAGGTAAGGATTTGGAAGTAATATGCTTTGTTTTGCTAGCTGCCTTGGCCCTAGTGTAGGCCTTAATAGGCATGGCCATAGGAGGCCTAGCAGCTCCACGTGCAGGAGTGACCTTGTCTACAGCAATGGTCTCGGGCATTTCCTCGGTTTCGGTATCCGGAGGAAAGTCTATAACTGGCGTCGGAGTAATGTCTGGAATCGGAGTAGTCGGCAATGCGGTGTCTTCGGTTCGGAGCGGTGGAGAGACCGTCTCAGAGGGAACCGGAGCACTCGCGGTAGGTTTTGGCGTGGAGTCGGAGGTAGACGCGGGCAGAGGATGTCGGTCCCGGTCTTTTCGCTTTTTGGGAGTTTGCGATGTCGGGAGATCCGACAGCATGGTGTAAGCAAATTTATCGCCGAAAAAATCTTCAGCGAACTCCGCCCGGCGCCTGAGAGTGCGCTTGTTGAAGCGAGCACAGGCTACACAGGCCGAGACGTCGTGGTCTGGGCCCAGGCAAGGGAGGCAGTAAGAGTGGAAATCCTTATGAGGTATTTGTTTACCACAAAAAAGACAATTGTTAACTTTTTCAGTAATTTCTGACATCGGCTGAGGCAAGAAAAGGTCTAGCGGGTACTTAGCTTTTTTGATGACTTTGGTATCGTAGAATACAGCAGCTGACCGACAGGCACTTGCGAACCGCTTCTGCTTCGGGCACCGCGCAGCAAGAAAGACTGAAGAAAATGGCGTCGGCTGATGCTTATGTACTCCAGCCGGTCTGACGTCAGAGAAATGCGACATCAGCCGGCGGACCCAGACTTTGGAATCCGGCCGACCGAGGGCTGCCTGAGGCAGGACAACCCACATGTTATGACTGCAGTTGCATTCTTGAAGGACATCCTGGACTGCAACAGTGAATACACTCGAACATCTACATTTATGGTAGGTACACAACTGTACTATGTTCATCGTGTTTCACTGTTGCAGTCATTACACTTGGGTTGAATCCCAAAGCTGAGCTTGGGTGGCTGGGCCTAAATTAGATTAGGAGAGGCTACCAGGCCCTGCAGAACTGCAGTTACAAAGCCTGCTCTGGATTTAGAGTAGAGTGTTAAGTGGTAGTGCTTGGTGAAAGTGTGCACTGAACTCCAGGTTGCAGCGTCTACAATGTCTTTAGTTGGTACTCCTCTGAGAAAGGCTGCTGAGGTGGCTGCTGCTCTGGTAGAATGTGGCCTAATGCCCTTAGGCACTGGTTTGCCATGTTGTGCATAACAGAAGCGAATGCAGTGTCCTATCCATTTTGAAATTGTCTGCTTTGAGATAGGCTTTCCTTGTGATCCTGCAGCATAGGCTACAAACAGTTGTTCAGTTTTTCTGAAAGCTTTTGTTTTGTCCAAGTAGAATCGTAGCTGTCTGTGTATGTCCAAAGCGTGCAGAAGTCTCTCCCCTTTATTCTGGGGATTTAGATAGAAAGTTGGTAGATGAATGGTTTGGTTAAGAGCCACATTGGAAACCACCTTTGGCATGAATGTTGGTTTTGTCCTCAGAGAGACCCTGTCCTGGTGAAAAATGATGAAAGGTTTCACTGCCATTAATGCCTGTAAATCTGAGACTCTTCTTGCTGAAGTTATTGCTAAGAGCAGAGCAGTTTTCCATGATAAGAATTTTATATCAGCTGTGCTGGCTGGTTCAAAGGGAGGCAGTGTGAGCTTTTCTAAAACAAAGTTGAGATCCCAAGTAGGAATTGGTGCTCTCCTTGGGGGTCTTATGTTTTCTGCCCCTCTGAGGTACTGTTTTAGTAGTGGATGTGAAAAAATAGGAGGTTCCGTATTGTAATGAGCTGAAATGGCAGAGGCATGGATCTTAATAGATGAGAAGGATAGGCCTTTGTCCAGTATCTCAGTTAGGTATTGTAAAATCTGAGGTATATTTGGAACAAGTGGTTCGAGCCCTTGTGCCTGGTTCCAAGCACAGAATCTCTTCCATTTTTCTGCATAAGATTTCCTAGTGCTGGGCCTCCTGGCTTCTAAAATGACATCCATGACAGCTTTAGAGAGTGTTGCGGTCTGAGTGGCTACATTATCTGCCATGCCGCCAGATTTACGGTTCTGAGTTGACTTGCAGAATCTGATTGTTTTGTTGAGTCAGAATATGAGGAATTTGAGGTAAAGGCCAGGGTGGGTCTTGAGACAAGCTCTTTAGGATTGGGTACCAGTGCTGGCGTGGCCAGTCTGGGGCAATCAGGATAATTTTTGGCCTCTCTTGTCTGTGGAGCACCTTGGGAAGAAGAGGCAGTGGAGGGAAGGCATAAACTGTCAGGGTTTTCCAGCTGAATGATACAGCATCCATTTTCCATGCTTGTGAGTGATAAGTTCTTGTGCAGAATTTCTGTAGTTGGCAGTTGTGTGGGGAGGCAAAAAGATCTATGTCTGGGCATGCCCATTTCTTTGTTATCATGCTGAACACCTGTGGATTTAGTTTCCATTCGTGAGGATCCATGAGATTTCTGCTTAGTTCGTTTTTGTTCCTGGCAGGAACTGTGCCTGCAGATGTACTTGATAAGACAGTGCTGTGTTCCACAAAGTCATGGCTTGCCTGCAGGGGGGGGGGTAGGAATGTGTGCCCCCCTTGCTTGTTTATGTACCACATAACTGTGGTATTGTCCGTCTTTATTAGTAGCTGTCCTGGATGTAGTAGGTCCTTGAAAGCTGTCAGGGCCTTCTGTACAGCTAGCATCTCTTTTTGATTGATGTGAAGATGCATTTGTTCCTTGGGCGATGTGCCCTGAATACTTTTTCCTGCCATATCTGCCCCCCAGGCATAATCCGATGCATCCGTTGTTATTGTCTGCCTGGCTGTGGGTAAGGTGAAAGGCTGTCCCTTGTTGTGGTGACAGGCCTAGGACCACCATCGAAACTCCTGTTGTAGGCAGGGAATTAAAGTTATTGTTTCCAGGCTGTGGCAATGTTGAGTCCAAACACTTTTTAGATACCATTGTAGTTTCCTCATATGCAGTCTTGCATATGGAATTAGTAGAATGCAGGATGCCATGATGCCCAGGGCCTACAGAATTTTTCTTGCAGGGAGCTGGGTCTTTGTTGCCATCATTTGAAAGTAATGAGTCAGTTGCATTTGCTTGTCTGGCGTGAGACAAGCCATCTGGGCAGTTGTATTTAAGCTTGCACCCAGGAATATTATCTCTTGTGAGGGCACTAGTTTTGATTTATTTTCGTTTACTGTGTACCCTAGGCAAATTAGTAGTCTTTTTACAAACGCCAGATGCTTTAGTAGAATGTCCTTGCTCTCTGTTTGAATAAGGCAGTAGTCCAAGTAGGGATATATTTGAATTCCTCTTTGTCTGCAAAAAGCAATTACTGGTGCCAGGCATTTTGTGAAGACCCTGGGCGCAGTAGATAAGCCAAAGGGCAGTGCAGAGAATTGGTAATGCATTGAGCCAGCTATGAATCTGAGGTATCTTCTGCAAGATTGTCTGACTGGGACATGCGGGTATGCCTCTTTGAGGTCCAAAGTAACTAGCCAAGCCTTCTTGCCCAGCATGGGTAGAAGTTGTTGTAGTGTTAACATTTTGAATTTTGGAACATCCAGGAAAGTATTTAGGCTTGACAAGTCCAGTATTGGTCTCCAGGCTTTGTCCTTTCTGGGTACTAGGAAAAGTATTGAGTAAAATCCTTGTCCTTGTTCTTGCTGTGGTACTCTTTGAATAGCTCCCATGTCCATGAGAGCAGCAATTTGTTTTTGTGCCTCTGCCCATTGGTTTTGTGGCAGGTCCGGCATACCCTTTGATTTTGGAAGGGTGTGAAAGTGGAACCTGTAACCCTGAGAAATAATATTCAGTACCCATTTGTCCTGGGTGATAATGTATCAATTTTGTGAGAATAGTGCTAGCTTTCCCCCTAGAGGTGCTGCCAAAAGGTAAGTGCTCGGCATTTGTAGAGGGAAGTCATTGGGACTGTTTCCTATAAGGTTGTGACTTGTCTTCTTCCTCCTTTGGGGGCAGAAGCACCCCATTGTTTAGGTCTGTAGGAGCCTTGGGGCTGAGATCTGCCTCTTGAGCATCTGTATCTGCCTCTTTGTGACCTGTCTGACACTGGAAAGGACCAATATTTTGAGGGCCAGTTTCTGCTAAACCTAGGTGGTTGAACCTGTAAGAAATCATTTACTGTCTGCATTGATTTTGCTTTATCCTCCATTTTCTTTAACATCTCTTCTGCCTTAACGCCAAACAAAGTATCATGCTGTAGTGGAGCATCCAATAATTTTACTTGAACATGTTCAGGTAAACTTTGTTCTTTCAACCAAGCATGCCTTCGAATGACAGAGCCTGTAACTGCGGCTCTACAAGAAGCCTCTAATGAATCAAAACCACATTGCAGAGTATGCTTTCCCACTTGTTCAGCTGCATGCAATAAATCCTGCATTTCCTTACTGTCAGGACTTTCTGAATTAGTAAGCATTTTCTGTTTTAACAAAGACATGAGGTACTGCTGGTATTTAAGCATGTGAAACTGGCAATTTAAAGCTCTTACAGCTAAAGTAGCAGAAGTGTAAACTTTTTTCCCCCATCTAGCCAGAGCTCTGGAATCCCTATCGGAGAGGACAGAGTTTTTAGCAGTGGAAGCCTTAACCCCTTTGGGACCCTGAGAAATTGTTTCTGGGTCTGCAGCAGGGTTTTTGTAAAGAAATTTATGAGAGTCAGGGACCCTGTAGTACCTGTCTGGCTTGACTGGTGCAGGGGGTAAAGAATCAGGAGACAGACTAGATTCAGAGAAAACATCATCAACAATATCAAGCACAGGGGGAATAGCCACGGGCCTGTGCTGAGGCAATAAAAGAAAGTCTCTGAGCCTTTTCTTGGATTCTGAGTAATCCTGGCTCTCCCAATTGAAATGCTCCCTCATCGTGTGCAGGGTTTCCCCAAAAGAATAATCCTCAGGAGGAGAGGCAGAAGGTATAGATTCTTCTGCATCAGAGTCCTCATAGGGAGGGAGAGAATATCCCTGATCAGAAGAGGAATCAGAGGAAATAGAAACATGGTCAGAGGAATCATAGTTAGTGTCTTGCCTAGGCCTTTTATCAGGTGGGGGATGGGAACCCCTGATCAAAGTAATTAGGTCTTCGGCCATTTTAAGCATCTGTTTTTTTGGCATGGCTGATTGTTCAGGAGAATGTTGTACTTGTTTCCTTGTCTTTAATGGTGTTTTTGACTTTGCCTTGGCTGCTGCAGTGGACTTTATAGTAAGTTGGGAAGGTCTGAAAACACCCTCAGAAGCCGATGCCTGCTCAGTGGCTCCGGACCCATCTGAGCGAATAGTTTTCGCAGGCCCAATACCTTGAGTTTCCACAGGCCCAGGTGTCTCCATGTGGATGTCAGTTATGGCCTGTGGCTCTGAGGTAGCGGGTGTCAGGGGCTGAGAAAGTGTCTCACTGAGAACCGGCGAACCGTCGACTGGCCTAGAAGAGGCTTCGTCGTCGGTTTTGGACCTGGGATGCCTGTCCTTTTCTTTGTCTTTGCGTTTTTTATGAATTCCGGTCGTCGGCTGTTCTGACGGCATTATATAGTGAAACCTTTGGCCAAAGTAATGTAAAGCAAAATCAAACCGACGCTTAATAGTGCGTTTGTTGAATCTAGCGCAAAACTGACAACTAGTAACGTTGTGGTCAGGGCCTAGGCAAGGAATACAGTAAGAGTGGAAGTCCTTATGAGGTATTTGCTTCCCACAAGAAATACAATTATTAACTTTTACTGACATCGGTCTGCAGCAAGAAAAAATTTCCCCAATGAGGTACTTAGCTTTATTGAAGACTTCGGTTCTGAAACTCGATTTCGAAAATCTCAGGAGTCGGCCGACCGGCACTTGCGAACTACTTTTGCTTCGGGCACCGCGTGGTAAGAAAGACTGAAGAAAATGGCATCGGTTGCATCTTTTATAACCCTGGCGCACTGATGTCAGGGAAGAGGCGACAGCAACTGACGCCGGACCTAGACTTTGGAACTCGGGCCGACTGCGGGTAGCCTACCAGCAGGATAACCCAAGTGTAATGACTGCAACAGTGAAACACAATGAACATCACAGACTCCTCAGAGGATGGGTTTGAAGGCTACCAATCACCGCTTTGTTTTAATATTTCTAGAATGCCTCCAAAGGAGACATCTTCGGGGGTGACTGCGGGGACCCTTCCCCTTCATCGTAATCTGTGTCTTCAGTGAAAGATTCTTCAGAAGAATCCAGGTGCTTCCTCTTTCATGTCCTCTTACAGGGTGGCTCCTCAGGAGGAGGTTCTGAGGAGGACTCCGAAGAGGGGGGACTCTGAACTGGGTGTTTTGCAGCTCTTGTGCCGCTGTCCTGATATAGCATATTGGGACACCTGCGAACCAGAGCTAAGGCCAAAGCTCTCTCCATAATCTGGAAGGCAGGCCCACCCGAAGAGGGATGGGAGCATGGAACCGAGAAAGACAACCTTGGAACCAGAGTTACACCCCACTCTGACGAGCCACCTCTGAAAGAGGGCTCGAAGCTCCCATGGCGCCGAGGAAATAACCGGCACCGGTCCAAGGATCTCGGAGCTGACAGCCAAACTATAGTCCTGGGTGTGCAGCGGATCCGAAGGAGCCGAAGACCACTGAGTCGACTCCAGTATCGAGGTGAGATCCACCGTCGACACCGAGGTAACTGGCACTGGAAGCGTTGAACTGGGGGGCTCCAAACACTGAAATGGGGTTGAAAGAGGATAAACTTGTGGAGTCCTTGGAGAATAAGTCTCAGCTCCAGGTGGGAGAGAGGTTTGACATGGTGCAGGGAGGCCTGTAGCTGCTAAAAGTTGATCGACTAATCTGACTACATCCAATTCCGACAGAATCCTGGAAGAATGGACTGACATTCCCAAAGGGACTCAGGCCTGTCTATAAAGGGGCTTGGTTGTTGACCCAGAAAGGGGTCCACTGAAAGGGAAAATCTAGTCCTGGGAATAACTGGTAAATCGACTTTCATCACCACTGGTTGATGTATGGACGGGGATTGTAGATGATACTGGAGGCTGAACAGAAACTATTGTCGATGCGGAAGAGGTCATCAGCGGCAAAGTACTGGTTGTAGCTGATGAAATTTTTGTCTGAACTGGTTCAATGACTGTCAGCACCAAGGAGGATTTAGCTGCTTTCGGTGCCATAGGTGACGCTGTCATCAATTTCAGTACCTTGGCTTTAGGTTCCAAAGAAACCATCGGAATCTGTGCTTTTTCTGACTTAGGTTCATGTGCCATTGGGGAGGTCGACCCAGAATGGCTTTTTTTCTTTGCTTCAGGTTTAGGAGATTTTGAAGTATATGTGAAGACTGGTAGAGATGGATTAAGGCTGCCATCCTAGCCAAATAGAATTTGGTACATAATTCTATCACTTGTAAATACTGTGAAATGTTGAAATGCAGGCTTGCTTCTTAAATGAAAGAATGTGTTGTGAAATGTTAAACTTAAAGCAATGTGGCAACATTGCTTCTGCTGTAAAGAAAGCTAAGTCAAGCATTTCTTGTTGGTCCTTTGAAATTAAAATTATTTCATCACTGCCATTGATGTTTAGAATTCGGCTCCAACAGGGCTAGATGAAGGCTTCCTACCTATTGTTTTAAGACTAAAGGTAATGACCAGAATTTTGCATGTGGAATGTCCTTTATTGCTCTAAGTGTAAAAGAATGTAAATGCAGTTTCTGTCAGCCTGGGAATACCAGGAAAGTGTGAAATGATGTAATGTTTTGTCAGAACTGCAGTTTCAGTTTAAACAGAGAGAACCAGAAGGCATTAAGCATTTTTGTCTTGAACATCCAACTCAGCACTGCCTCATGCTTGCTCTATGTAAGTTATTTTAGAAGTGTGTTTTCTTGTAGCAATAGCTAGGAACTAGAAAGATAAGACTAAGTGTTTTCTGTGATGTCAGAACTGTACTACTGATTTATTTTAAGTATTTCTGTGTGATCTCTGAACTCTTGACTAGCACTGTCTGTGTAGTAGAAAGTATTGTCTTGTGGTTTTAATTATTTATTATTAAATATTTTTAAATCTGTTAACTGTGGCTGGTTTGTGTAGAGATAATTTAAGCTCTTAACAGTACTTGCATGCCTTTGGTAAAACTGTACAGGGCCACTCTAATAAGCTTTGACTGTTTAGTCACATCTACCAATTGGATAATAATATTGCACAGTAATAATTGGACACCCTTTTAAGTGCCTTTGAGTAGCTGATAAGTATTAGTGGGTGGTGGCAGCTGGTACTACCGTATAGTCTGGGTAAAAGGGGCACAGCTGGAGAAGCTGTGCCAGCCTTCCCCAGGAGTGTTTGTGTGGTTGTATAACCTTTTCTCAAAGTGTGTGTGTGTGTGTGTGTGTGTGTGTGTGTGCGCCAGCTACTTGGGCAGGGACATGAAGCACTGGTTATACAGAGAGGGTGCTAGAGGTTTCAGCTTGCCCACTAGGGTGAGATCTGGACCCTATAGCTGTGCCAGTGGGGAGTCTTATTGGGGACCTGGAGAGCAAGGGAGCAACCAGCCCCGGACTGACTGTGACTTCTGTGTGCTCTTAAGGGAAATCACACTTTATTGTGTGTATTTGTTATCCTTTTTTTGAGATTGAGGTTCCTTGATTGCTGGGTCAGGGCACAGGCGTCCCATATCAATTGGTGGCAGTGGTTGGGATATCCTCACATTTTAATTTTTGGCAGGTTCTGGTCTTATCTTACCACTCCCCACTCTATGTCCTAGGTAGGAGACCTCCGCCAAACCTACCTGACATGTGCTCGACCTAATGGTCAACCCTATCCTCTGTAGTCTGCCCAGCACCTCCCTGACATGCTGAAGGGACTCTGGCCAGGAATGGCTGTAGATGGCAACATCATCCAGGTAAGCAAGGGCAAACCCTCCTGCTCCTGCTAGGATACGATCTACCAGCCTCTGGAAAGTCGCTGGGGCATTCTTCATCCCAAAGAGCATCTTTGTGAACTCCTACAAGCCAAAAGGAGTCACAAAGGCTGACTTTTCTCTAGCACTGGGATTCAAGGGCACCTGCCAGTAACCCTTGGTAAGATCAATGATTGTAAGATACTTAGCCCCACCCAGCTGCTCTAGGGCCTCATCTGTACTAGCATGGGGTAAGCATCCAACTCTGTGTGACTATTTAATTTCCTGTAGTCCACAAAGAACCTGGTACTGCCATCCTTCTTTGGCACCAGCACCACTGGGGAGGCCCAAGGACTGTTGGACTCTTGAATCACCCCTAGTTCCAACATCTCCTGTACCTCCTCCCTCATGGTCTGTCTGACTCTCTCAGGCACCCTATAAGGGGCCTGCCTAATAGGCCTTTGGGGTCCTGTATCCACCTGGTGCTGCACTAGGTGGGTGCACTTTGGTTTCCCAGTGAACATGTCCCCAAATTCCTGCAACACTGCTCGGATTTCTCGAACATGGGTAGGAGATAGCTGCTGGGACATTGCTACCCCTTCCATTGAGGTGTCAGCCCGAGCCTGACTGAGGAGATCAGTCCCCAGATCTCCCTCAGACTCCTCCTGCAATCCACTGTAAATGCTCAGCACAAGGGCCTCCCTATCACGGTAAGGTTTCATCATGTTAACATGGTACAATTTGTGCCCCTGCCATCTGCATAGCAGTTCCACCATGTAGTTAACATCACTTACCTTTCTTACCACCTTGTATGGTCCCTCTCAAGCTGCTTGCAGCTTGTTGTGTCTGACAGGAATGAGAACCACTACCTGCTGCCCCACAGCATACTCTCTATCTCGAGCATTCTTGTCATACCACACCTTTTTCTGTTGTTGGGCTTCTGCCAGGTTCTCCTGGGCCAAGCCCATGAGTTCCCTGAGCCTTGTCCTGAGGTTTAGGATGTATGCACAACAGACTCCTTGTGAGACTCGCACTCACCTTCCCACTCATCTCGAATTAAATCTAGAGGTCCCCTCACCCTATGCCCATACAGCAACTCAAAAGGTGAAAAACTTGTGGATTCCTGGTGAACTTCTCTGTAAGCAAACAAATATTTGTCCCACTCCCTCTTAAACTGATCTGCAAATGCCCGTAGCATGGACTTGATTGCAGAGTTTAACCTCTCAACAAGACCATTAGTCTGGGGATGGTGGGGGTGGTCTTCATGTGCTTCACCCCACAGGACTTCCACAGACAAGCCAGCAGGTCTGACATGAAATTGGCACCTCTGTCAGTCAGTATTTCTTTTGGGAAACCTACCCTGCTGAAAATCTCTAATAAAGCATTTGCCACCTTCTCTGCCTCAATGGAGGACAAAGCCACTGCCTCAGGGTATTGTGTAGCATAATCCACTACCACTAGGATATACATTTTCCCTGTGGAACTTGGGGTACTCAGAGGACCCACAATATCCACAGCTACCTTCTGAAATGGCTCCTCAATCACAGGCAAAGGCATCAAAGGAGCTCTCACCTTGTCTCCTGCCTTGCCTACCTTTTGGTACTGCTCACAGGTCCTGCAGTACCCTGTTACATCTCTGGAAATTCCAGGCCAATAGAAGTTCTGCATAATAAGCGCTCAATTCAGCAACATATTCACACACACTTTCATCTGCCTTGCATCTATGCTCACAAAACTTTTTCCTATACATTTCAGGTGCTAACTTAAACAGTTCTAAAATACTATTTTTTACAGCAGTATAATCAAAACATGCAACATCAGACATTTTGGACCGAACAGTTATAGCTTTACCATGGAGCAAGGGGGTCAGGAACTGTACCCAGAGCCCTTGGTCAACTTCATACTGTTTACATACCCTCTCAAACATATGAATGAAACTATCAAAATTATCCCCCTCTTTAAACTGCGGAAGAAATTTACTAACCTTTTGTGCTTCTGAGGTCCAGTTACTCCCTTCCCCATTACCTCCATGACACTGGTGAAGAGTCAGCATCTCCTTCAAATGCTGCCTCTGCCTCTCTTGTTTCTGAGCTTGCAGACGTAACAGTTTCTCATTCTCCTCAGCCTGCAAACATTGCAGTCTCTCATTTGCTTCTAATTCCACACGCCTGGCCTCCAACTCAAGTCTCTTTAGCTCCACCTGGATTTTTAAGTCCACTGCAGAAAGGTTGAGCTGTCTATTCTCCAAGGGAATTATATCTCCACTGCCAGTCTGATTGTCCTCCTGGTTGCTGTTTTCTGATGCAGCTGTAACCAAGGCTGCAATCAGGTCTGCCTTAGGTTTCCATGCACCAGTCCCCTAGCCTGGCACATCTCAGCCAGCTGGCTCCTTGTCAGCTTTCCATACTCCTCTGCTGACATGCTGCCTGCTCACCCTGACTAACTAAGTTAACAAAAGAAATAAAACAATTGTGATCTGAACTCTGAATATTCACTGCGTAGCTGTTTTACAGTACAAAACACCTTCAAAGCTCACTGTACACAAGCTACACGATTCACTCTACCCACACCACCACAAGCCAATTAGTATTTGCCAACTAATTAATATGTGATGTGGATATCCCACCGCTGCCAAACAATTAATATGTGAGGATATCCCAAACACTGCCACCAATTAATATGTGAAACCCATGCCCTGGCCCAGCAATCAAGAAGCCTCAATCCTCACCACTACACCAGAGAGGGCGTGTGATACAGGAGGAAAGGATAACAAATACACACAGTAAAGTGCAATTTCCCTTAAGAGCACACAAAGATCATAGTCAGTCCGGGGTTGGTCGCTCCTTTTCTCTCCAGGTCCTCAATAAGACTCCCCCCACTGGCACAGCTATAGGGTCCAGATCTCAGTCTAGTGTGCAAGCTAAAACCTCTGCCCCTGCCCAAGTAGCTGACACACACACACACACACACACACACACACACACACACACACACACACACACACACACACACACACACACACTTTGAGAAGAGGTTATACAACCACACAGACACTCCTTGGGAAGGCTGGCACAGTTTCTCCAGCTGTGCCCCTTTTACCCAGACTACACGGTAGTACCAGCTGCCACTACCCACTAATACTTATCAGTTACTCAAAGGCCCTTAAAAGGGTGTCCAGTTATTACTGTGCAATATTATTATCCAATTGGTAGATGTGACTAAACAGTCAAAGCTTATTAGAGTGGCTTTGTACAATTTTATCAAAGACATGCAAGTACTCTTAAGAGGTTAATTATCTCTACACAAACCAGCCACAGTTAAAAGGTTTTAAAATATTTAGTAATAAATAATTAAAACCACAAGACAATACGTTCTACTACACAGACAGTGCTAGTCAAGAGTTCAGAGATCACACAGAAATACTTAAAATAAATCAGTAGTACAGTTCTGACATCACAGGAAAACATTTAGTCTAATCTTTCTAATTCTTAGCTATTGCTACAAGAAAACACACTTCTAAAATAACTTACTTACATAGAGCAAGCATAAGGCAGTGATGAGTTGGATGTTCAAGACAAAAATGCTTAATGCCTTCTGGTTCTCTCTGTTTAAATTGAAACTGCAGTTCTGATAAAACATTACATCATTTCACACTTTCCTGGTGTTCCCAGGCTGACAGAAACTGCATTTACATTCTTTTACACTTAGAGCAATAAAGCACATTCCATATGTAAATTCTGGTCATTAACTTTAGTCTTAAAACAATACGTAGGAAGCCTTCATCTAGCCCTGCCAGAGACGAATTGTAAACATCAAAGGCAGTGATGAAATAATTTTAATTTCAAAGGACCAACAAGAAATGCTTGACTTAGCTTTCTTTACAGCAGAGGGCAATGGTGCCACATTGTTTTAAGTTCAACATTTCACAACACATTCTTTCATTTAAGAAGCAAGTCTGCATTTCAACATTTCACAGTATTTACAAATGATTTGGCTAGGCTGGCAGCCTTCACCCATCTCTACCAGTCTTCACAGTCTCCACCTTATAAAGGGCTTAAGTAAAGGGACAATGTTATAAGCTTTTCAAAATAAGTTTGTTGCGCCTTTCAGCTAAAGTATGGGTGCTAAAGCCCTAACACACAGTACAAGTCAATTCCAAATGAGGGGCACCCAAACAATACACCCAGAAAAGATGCCCATCAGAGTTGGGCATCTTCCTGCCACAGCCCTGACACTGTTTAAATCCAGATGTCCCCTTTTGCTTTTCTGCCATACTGAATATACTGAATAGTTAGTCTTCCACCAATATATATATATATATATATATATATATATATATATATATATATATATATATATAAACACACACTCTCAGAATAGCAGGACATGAAGGAACATATATATATATATATATATATATATATATTTTTTTTTTTTTTTTTTACATATACCAGCAATGGTTTAAGAAAATACCCAATTGGGTAAAAGGGAAAAAAGGAAGAGAAAGAGGATGCCAACAATGGTATCAAAGATTACCAATGGTAATAGAAGAAGGGCAGAGGCCTGATACCAGTGATGGTAAATGATTTACCGAAAGGTAAAAAAGGAGGGTCGGTATAACCGGAAACACAGTCACTCACTAAGTAATTATGTTGTGAAACTTTCTAACAAAAATTTCCAAGCAGAGTTTAGAAAGAGAAATTTAAAGCATTCAATTGAGAGCATCGTCTGACGAGTCCAATATTTCTATGCAGCAAACGAGATCTGTGGTAATGGGGAGAGAGGCATTGTGAGTAGAGCCTTAGCTCGAGAATTTTTGGCTGGCGCGAGCTATGTACAACAGCTGAGTCGGTTCAGAGAGGTCAGAACAGGACCCACCAGTCAGGAATGAATAAAGATTGACAACATCAGATAGTTGGTTTTACTTTCAAATATTATCTGTTACCTGATAAAACCAGAAAAGGATGTTGTGGAACATTTTGAGACAGTTTCAGGTCTTTTCTGGATAGAATAATAAAAAGATAAAAAAGGCTATAGCCATAAATTATGTACCCACAAATGAATTACTTCAGCAATGCACGATAAGATGAAGTATTTAGGAGTATGGGTTAAAAAGGCATCTGTTATGGCAGCTAAGGATATGTGGGAACAGACTAAAAGATAATACAAAAACTAAGAAACTGAAAATTCTTTTTCATGGCTATAGACAGTAAAACACAAGCAGTGAATATTTTTTAATCTATTTCACTTTATATATGGGGAAAAAGAAAAACATTAAGTGAAATAAGTTGATACTTCTTTTAGAACAAGGTGGTTTAGGATTACCTGATTTAAGGGACATTTTAAAGCTACACAGTTACGGCTCATATATACAACACAAGCAGAAGGTTATAATTCAAAATGAAAAAGAATGATGATGAGGCAGTAGAGAAGTTAAAGAAAGAAATAAAGAGAAAGTGGGAATTTTGATGCAGATCCATAAGGAAAGTAATAACAATCATTCAGAGTATTATAATCATAAAGTAGCAGAAAGTATTCTAAGAACTAAAAAAAAACCTGGCTCAAATGATTTTTTAAGTATAGTATCCTTGTTGAAAATAAAAGCTAATAAAATTTGAGTGTAGTAAGTGGTTTTCAACACCAGATGGCGCTTGTATTGTATTATATTGTATTGTCTTTTAGTCAACAACATATATTTATTTATACATTTTAAGTTTATATATATTTCATATAATATTTAAAATATTTATTAATTTATTCAGGATACATTTAACATATTTTATCTATTTATTAAGATTTGTATTATATATCCAGTATTATATATGAGGTGTAAGGATTTTTATTTTAATAGTAATAGATCAACACAGTGGAAATGCATTAACTACTTAATTATTTATGAGGTAGGACTGTTTGATTTGCACATTTGAAGGATGTATTTAATGTTTTATTGGTCAATGTTTGTTTCAGTTTGATATTTAAATGCCCAATTAAGTATTGTCATTTGTCTGATGAAGTCTATTATGCTGGACGAAAACGCATACTATGGTTGTGGATTAATAGCGTTTATGTAGAAGTTCGTTGAAGTTCGTTTTTTGTCATTAAAACTTTTTTAAAATCAGAAGAATCGGAGGTTCTTTCGAGCTGTTTGCACTCTGCTTTTGTTTATTTGGTGTTTTGAGTGCCTTCCACGAGGGTTTTTTACTGTTTTTTTAGTGCTTGAGCTACAGAAAGAACTTTAAGGGTGCAGAGCGTCATGAGCTCCGAGGGACAGGAAGAGCCAGGCCAATCGCGAAAGCTGATTGGCCAACTCACCGAGCTCATAGACTTATTAACGCCTCTCTGCCATAGTTTGCTGGAAAGTAAAACGGGACCATGCAGAGACGAAAATGGAACCGAAGGGTTGCAGTTTAAAAACAATAAAAGAAAAAGGGAGCTTATGGGCGACGAAGATGAAGCCGGCGACTTTTTTCAAGGAAAGGGAACTAATTTTAATCCTATGAACACACCATCTATCTTTGGTACTGAACCTGAAGGGGCTGAGGGGAGAAGCGAGCACTCACTGGAAGCTGGAGCTCGTCCTAAGAAGCCGACTTCTGATGGTTCAAGTACAGGTACTGTTTTCAGTGTTACTATGTCTGAATGGTTAAAAATGGTGTTACTACGTCTGAATGGTTAAAAAGAGACTTTTTGTTTAGTACTGACAAAAATGTTGGCTCTAAGAACATAGATGGAGAGCCTTATTTTGTTAAAATAGATAAATTAAAAACGCTAATGACTAAATTTAAAATAATAAACATTGAAAATGCATACTTAAAAGAATGTTTAAAGAAGGAGATTGTCCCTAAGGGACTTCGTGTATGCAAATATCCGAATAATGTGCAATAGGGATCTGTTTTTCACATGAGCTTGTTAAAAGTTTTTAACCAGTGTGGATTAGATATAGTTAAACTAATAATAGAAGAAAATGAAAGAAAACAAGATAGTTTGGGCAAAGAGATAGATGAGCTTGACAATTGCATTAAGAAAGACCTAATACATGGTATTAGGGAAGAAAGAAATAAGTATTTTAAAATCAGACAAGAAATTGATGGAAAATGTGAGGAAGTTATACAACGGAAGATGGGCAAATTGAATAGAGACATGTTGGAATATGAATCTGGTAACAATTACCCTAGACCATCCGTCCCTAAAAAAGATTTTAACATCAGTAGTAAAAAATGGAATAAACAGGATACCACACATAATAACTATAGGACAAATAGTTATTATGAACAGGAATTTCCTCCTTTAGAAAGGGAAGTGGATGGAGGATTTACACCTCAAAATAGAAGGGGAAATTTTTATATGAGGGGGGGGGAGAAGGGGGAGGGGGAGGTTTTAGACAGCCCCTCCACAATAACCAATGTAACAGGTGTTGACGATATTGTGACTGATAATATTAAACACACTTACAAAGATTTTTCTATTTATAATTATAGTAATTTTATTTTAAACAAGGATCATTTTAATTTGCTTAGTAAAGGAGTCAAATTCATACCATGGAGCAAGGGAGATATAGCCACCACTATATTAGATACTAAACTCTTCGTAAGGAAAATTAATTTAGGAATTTTAGCATGTAGAAATGGTTTTGAGAAAGGAAGTAACAAGATGGATTTGAGAAGAAAATCCATTTATAATCCATCCCTTTTACCACAGTTAAAGAATTTTGAAACAATATTGGAAGAAGACATTAGAAATATGCAAGTTAAGAACAAATATAGACATATGAATAATTTAAAGAAGGGTGAGAACAAAGTCTTAGTAGAATTAATGAACAACGACTTCATAAGGGTGATGAAGCCGGACAAAGGTGGGGGGATTGCAATAATGGATAACATCATATATGAAGGGAAGATGAACATGATACTTAGGGATGAACACAAATATACAGTGGTTTCTAAAAATGAAGTCAATGTAGCATACCAACGTATAGATATTATGTTAAAGGACTATATGTTTGAAGGTATCATGGATCTTGACTTATTTAAGTTTCTCACTGTACATAAACCGAGAATAGCAACTATGTTTGGAATCCCTAAAGTACATAAGAATTGGTTAGACCCCCCACTTAGGCCTATAGTTACGGCTGAAGGATCAAAAACGACCCCTCTAGCAAAATATGTAGACTCAAAAACCAAATATATTTGGGTCAATAATAAAATTATTTTAAAGGATTCTTGGGATTTGTTGAAACAACTTTCTCCAGGAATTTTTAGTGAAGATTTGTTGTTTATCACCATAGATATCGTGGATCTTTTCTCGAACATTCCACATAACAGTGGGATGGAAATGTTTGAAGAAAGTCTGTTTTTGGACAACACTTTGACTCAAAATGAAAAAAATATTATCAGTAGCCCTCATGGATATTATATTAAGATATAATTTTTTAGTCTTTGATGGGGAGTATTTCCAACAGAAAGAGGGAGTTTCCATGGGGGCGGCGTGTGCACCCACATACGCCAACATAGTGTTGTCCAAATGGGAAGAGAAGTTTGTTTTGAATTCTGACTTTAACAAAGAATGGTTATTGTATCGAAGATTCCTCGATGATATAGTTATTTTTTGGATTGGGGGACATGAAAAGGTTTTAGAATTCATGGAGTGTATTAGTCATACCACCAACTTTCTTAGATTTATGTATAATATCAACTCGGATGTATTACAATACTTGGATATAGAAGTAAGTAAGAATAAGGACAAACAAGGTTTTGAATCCAAGGTATTTAGAAAGGATACCTGTTGTAACTCTTATTTGCACTTTGATAGTGCTCATCCCCTGCACTGCAAAAGAAACATAGTAAAGGGACAGTTTGTGAGGGGATCGAGAATGACCAGCCAAAATTATGATTTTGTAAAGGAATGTAACAAATTGCAAAAGATGTTTATGGAAAGGGAGTATCCAAGGGAGTTTGTGTCTGATATTAGAAGAGAAGTAGAAGAGGGTAGGGGTGATAGATTCAAACCAATTATAGGAGTTCATGAATTTTTGACAGTTAAAGAGGGACAGAACAAGGTTATGAGTATAGAGGAAAAATCCCAAAGAAAGTTGATAGTGAAATACAATATGTATAATTTTAAAGTTAGAGATACACTACAAAAAGAATGGGATAAATTTGTAGCCCTTACGGACATTGAAGAAATTAATAACATCAAACCTAAGGTAGTTTATAGGAATTCTAGAAGTTTAAAGAATATGTTAGAGAAAAGGAAAAAGAATACATTTCAGATTAACATTAATAAAAAAGTAGGAACTTTTAGATGTGGTAGATGCAAACAGTGCACCTACATTAGTAATAAAAGTGAATTTTTTTTAGAAAGTAAAAAATTATTAATTAAAAGTAAAGGCTTTTACAATTGTGACACCAAAGGAGTGGTGTATCTGGCTACCTGTAATAAATGTCCCTCCTACTATGTAGGAAAAACTGAAAGAGAACTACATTCTTATGATATTTTAAAGGAGAAAGAGACAAATGCTTTGTTCAAACATAGTAGAAATTGTGTGGGTTGCAGATTTCAGTTTTTTGTCCTCCAACAGGTTAAACAGGATGCTAGGGGTGGTAATTGGGAAGAGATTTTGGAAAGTAAGGAGTTGTGGTGGCAAATACATTTAGAAGCAGGTAAAAAACCTGGCTTAAATGATTTTTTAAGTATAGTATCCTTGTTGAAAATAAAAGCTAATAAAATTTGAGTGTAGTAAGTGGTTTTCAACACCAGATGGCGCTTGTATTGTATTATATTGTATTGTCTTTTAGTCAACAACATATATTTATACATTTTAAGTTTATATATATTTCATATAATATTTAAAATATTTATTAATTTATTCAGGATACATTTAACATATTTTATCTATTTATTAAGATTTGTATTATATATCCAGTATTATATATGAGGTGTAAGGATTTTTATTTTAATAGTAATAGATCAACACAGTGGAAATGCATTAACTACTTAATTATTTATGAGGTAGGACTGTTTGATTTGCACATTTGAAGGATGTATTTAATGTTTTATTGGTCAATGTTTGTTTCAGTTTGATATTTAAATGCCCAATTAAGTATTGTCATTTGTCTGATGAAGTCTATTATGCTGGACGAAAACGCATACTATGGTTGTGGATTAATAGCGTTTATGTAGAAGTTCGTTTTTTGTCATTAAAACTGTTTTTTAAAATCAGAAGAATCTGAGGTTCTTTCGAGCTGTTTGCACTCTGCTTTTGTTTATTTGGTGTTTTGAGTGCCTTCCACGAGGGTTTTCTAAGAACTAAGCCAACACAAGAATAGAGAAAGGAGATTCTGCCAATAGGTCTGACTGCAAGTAGGGTACAGAAAATAGGCAAAAGTGGAATGGAATTTAGAGGAGAAAACTGGCAAAGGAACCAAGGTATTGGGAGCAAATAACTGGAGGGAGAGAGGAAGGCAATAGAGTGGGATGATGCCAAGAAGACATTTGGACTGCAGGCTACAAGGGACTGATTTAATATTAGAGTACAGGCAAAAAGAGAGGGATAGGAGAATCCTCAGCGAAAGACAACAAAAGATGCTATTAAAAAGGGATAATTAGCAGGGCATATAAAATATTGCACAACAACTGTAAGAATGAATCAGAGAAGGTTAGAAAGGATTGGGAAGAGACTGGATAAGCAATTTATTAGGGAACAATGGGAGGACATATGTATGGTTCCCAAGTATGCAACAAAGTCTAGAAGGTTTAGGATTTTTCTTGGAAGGTGCTTGCATTGGTATTTTTATAAACCAAACAGACTCCAAATTATTTTTCCTCAGGTAGGTCCAAATGTTGGAGATGTGATAGGGAAAAAAGAGGTAACTCGGAATGTATGTTCTGGAAGTGTAATGAGATGGCAGACTTTATAAATTCCTTACAGAGTACTGTGTCAGAAATATTGGGTGAGCAAATGGGTGCCAACTAAGGAAATTATTCTTTTGAGCTGGGACACAGGCCATGAACTGCAAGGCATAGAATGGCCTTGTTAAGTTTAATTCTGGTGGCAGTTACTAGAAAAGGGTAATCAAAGTCTAAACCAACTGTGTTTGAAGTACTGGATGTTGTAACAGAAGCAAAAGTACTAGAAGTGGGATCTTTTGAAAAGGGAAGAAGCAAATTACACATATAAATGGAAATTGTGGGAACAATACATACAGAATAATGTTCAGGCGTACGAGGAGTAAAGTTTAAGGGAAGGCAGGAATTGAGCAATGTAACGTTGGACTGATAGTTATAAAAAAGAACATATGTGATGTATAATGTACCTAACTGGAAACATGTTAACATAGTTTGATTTCTTTTACATTAATGTATGTTTGCCAATGTCCTAAGTGATAATTTAAAGATGTTAAAAAAACAGTGTTACAGCCATGTGTAGAAAAATGACAGCACACAATAACAACAATGGTGGGAAATAACTACAACAATGCAGCCTCAGAGAATGATTTACTAGTCAAGTTTTTCCAACTGACATTAGGATAATAAAAATTACTAAGCATTTACAATGTGTACTTTAATCAAATACTCTAAACCACACTTCCCAAAACTTCGCCATGTTGTTTTACATTCAGACTGGGGCTCCTACAGCTTGCTATAGTATTAAAAGGGGGTACATAAAGATAAATCAAATTCAATACCTTCATCTCAGACATGTGACTTGTAGAGATTAATCTATCATTAATACATTTGCTACATTACCACCAGAAGCATCCAATCAAAGGCATCTGAACTTACTATAATATTCTAAAAAGACTTGAGCAAAATGACATGACTCTCTGATAATGATTATTTTATATAAGCTCAACGATGAAACACTTAAGTTCATCCAGTTTCTTTTTTAAACTTCTCACACTGTCAAAATATACATTTATGGGACAATAAGATCCTTTAATTATGATATGAGAAGGTATCCTTGCTTTGTCAAATCAAAAAGATTTAACTATAGTAAACAATTTGGTGAACACTTCTTTTCCTCCTTTGTAACTAAGATGAAAATGGTCTGATACAGATAAACTACAGTGAGACCCAACCTCTTCTCAATAGATTACTACATCTATATCCTTGCTAAACATAAAATACACAACTTGTTATTGTAGTAACCTACCTTTTTGTACTGGTAACTGGTTAGAAGATGGGAATGTAAATATCACTAAAGCACAATCATGTATTATTATTCAACCAACATTTAAAACAAAAATTTCTGTAGCTTTAATCATGTAACATAAATGCAGTATACTAAAATAGGTGCTGCGGTAGTGCTGTCGCATCAGAGTAAGACGTTGTCCCGTTCGATTCTCAGCTAAAGCGTCTTCTGTGTGGAGACATGCGTGAATGGGCGTATCTTTGTTGAAGGTTGTGCTTCAGGTCTGGCAACTCGGCACATAAAAATCTACTGCCAATCATTAGCGGACAGGAGTTCCGCTGTGGCGACCCCTAACCGGGAAAAGCCGAAAGACACAATACAACAACTAAAATTACTTAACCTGAGATGGATGAGAACTCGCTCATAAAAGATATTTTGTCAATTTCTCAGCAGACAACCACCTTAAGATTGTTTTAAGCCACCCAGATGGAAACCAGTCACTTTTACTTTACCCACAACCAATACAAGTCTGATTTTAAGCATAGAAACACCAAACAATGTATTTTTTGCATAGAAGACTCAATAGTCAAGTCTAATAATATGTTAAGGTGGTTGAAATTTTCCCAGTAGCCTTTCTTTTAAATACTGTTTCCCTGCCTAATATGAACTACTGACCCTGTAAAATGAGAACATTTAGGGGGGGTCTATTCGTATTTATCTGGGATATTATCAGGGCCGACTACGCAACTAGTTGAGACTTTGCATTTAATACAGTCTCTTCAACCTCTGAACTAGCATAAACTTGAATTTCTTAAGTGTTATTCACATGTAAGCATAAAGTAATGTGGCGATCATGAAAATTGTTGGGGGGGGCTACTAACAGCTTATGCAAAAATTAACTTTCACAACAGTTGCTTAATTAGATATGTGCACTGTTCTGAGGCTTGTCCTTTATGGAAGACTGAAGCATGTAATGTTACTAATAGCATGCCATAACACAGATACTCAAAAAATGTACTAAACAGAGTACAGTGAAAATGCTTATGTACAGAAATGACTGAATGTTAGGCAGTAAGCCTATATAGGAAAGTCACCTTGGTAAGGTACTGCATGTTTTAGCAATAAAGCATTTTTGGATGTGATTAATGCAGGGTTTAATCATGGCTGAGGTTGTATGATCAAGGGAGAAACATCAGCACCATAAGTGTAATGACAGATGTGACTGTATGCTTTTTTATTTTCAATGGCACATGCAAAAACTACATGTAATATAACAAGCAACAAAACATCCTGAATCTTAATTAGGAAAAATATTTACCACAAATTATACTTTTAGCACGAGACCATATTTTCTTCCAGTTAACCAATTTGTTTTCATTTTTCCAAAGAAACTTCATAATTCCTTCTCATAACTCTCTCATTGACACCACACCTCCAAAATACAATTCATTAAATATAGTCATAATTATTTTCAATTCCAATTTTGTATTATGTTATAAACCAATGTCAAGTCTATCAAGGCCCAGAACACCATCCACTTTAATTAATTAAAACTCCATTCAGTTCATCTAAACTAACAGGACAATATGACTTTGATATTGTATCACTCAGTCAAGCCAATCCTTAAAGTCCTTCACCAACCCCTACCTTGCATTTTCAATTTTCTTATATTTTTGGCCAGTGAAGTTTCTACCTAATTTGACATTTATTTAATATCAGCAACACTAAACTCATCAGTTTTAGTCACATTCTCCACAGACTATTAATATTCTAAGTTAGATAATATGGGTAACACCTCCTCCTTTTTTATCCTTTTAATAGAATACGTCTGTCTATACAATCAAGATGTTATTCTTTACACTTCAAAAACTTTCTAGACTATTTTTCAGGAAAATTTTATGTTCTAATTTCATAGCCTGAACTTGAATTTGTATAACCACTTCATTTTTGCCACTGTTTATCTTCTACATTTATGTTCTTATACTAGTTTATTTGGACTTCACTATAACCAATAACTCACAATCCACTAATGTACCCAATTACTATTTAAATCCCACAAATTCAGACAGTCAAGCCAAACCTGCAAAAGTAGTGTAATAGACCGTTTTCTAAAAAATACTATCCTTTAATTAAATAATGTACCACTTTACCAACCACATATCCAGAAGTTAAGAACTGCTGTAGCATACCTATGGCAAGGAAGAAAAACTTGCTCTCTTAGCTTTGTGGTATTTGTTTATTTGGAATAAGCATACTGTAACACACTTCACATTATTCTCATCCTGAAACAACGTCTCTACATATTTATTAAACAAACTACATCCTTCATACCTCTCAACCTCTTAGCTCAAGAAACCAAGACAAAGCCTAAAATAATGTGGGGACAAAGGCACAAAAATATGGACAGATTGAAAATATTGCTCTTATAAACTTAGAATGTTGCTGAAATCAGAGTTTATGTTGGCATGCATTTTCTGAAGGATATGATGTCAGAAACTTAAATGTATATCATTATTTAGTGACTTCAATCTTTGGTGCTTTGCCAGAAAACCACAAATTTTACGAGGATCAAACTAAAAATATGAGGCAAAAATCTGGACAGTTGAGAGGTATGAATCCTTTCACATTTTATACGATAAGTAATATGTAGGAGCATAAAAAATACACAAGTCTTCATTTGTTACTGCAAGTAAGAAAGACATAACACCCCATTTGGATGCCCCATACTGATATTCAAAAATATTATTTTTTGTATTAGTAGTATTGCCATTCAACACCCCACATACACCAAACCCCATAACAATGCAAATACAATATCTTTTCTGAACAAATGAATTGATGTCAGCATCATGACAACTGAGCCATTCAGTAACTTTCTATTTGTGATGCCAAGTTCTTACGCTGTTCACATTAACAGCCCAAACCTTCATTTGTCCTTTTTTTAACTTCTTTTTCTTGTTAACTCATTTTCCAATAAAGAAAAACATTCCCACACCCTTACCTTGATCATTTCTTTCAAAAATCTACATCTAATGACCACAACTTATTCAAAGTTTCCAGAAATAAAGCTACTGATATATTTACATTTAAAACTTGCCTTCACAGTATCATCCTTTTCAGGTTACACCTCTTCAGTACCATCTATACGAAATGAAATGTAAAACATTAACTCAACATTAGTTTACCAGAAAGTGTTTTGCAGGCCCACAACAACCTATACACTTTTTTGAATAATTTCCTCTGGCATGTCGTACCTCTCCAGAAGTTAAACAATGATTCTGCTTACAACTGGATCAAATAAGCCCCACAAAATCACCTTCTTAAGATGCTCATTTTTTGAATAAATCTATATGTGCTATTGTCTTCTCAATGGACTTCTGCAATTCTTTTACAATATCACTTTCTTTTAAGATGAACATTTCTTGAATATATATGTACCTGACACTGTCGATTCAAATACAAATCAAATAAACACAGTACAGTCCAAGGCATCCTGGGTCAGTCCAAGGCATCCTGGGTCTAAACATTCCAGATTGCTCACATACCTTAATTCTATGCCCTACTTATCTTAACCATAACATTCCTTGCTTTACCTTATGATTAGAATGCAATTTCTGCCTGAATGGTTTATTTCTTTGGAATAATTCAATGACGCACAAAAAAAATAATTCGATGATGCACAAAAAAGTTACTGTAGAACTAGTTGTATACTGTTAGCTCAGTAAGTTTAAAACTTATTATGCCAATACATCGTACTCTGAATCTGTCACACATACAGATTTTTAACTAATTATGTGTATGCCTTTGACTTCTCACAGGTCATAATTGAAGTGAGTCTTCACACCAGTTTATATATCGATCAACAAATACTAAATAAATAACAATATAATAAATAAGGCATTTTCACAAAGAAAGTGCATTCATTCTCACACTTGTTACATTCATAATCCTAAAGGCAAAGTACTGACTCTCATACCTAGTGTCTCTTCATGGTGTCCAATAATCAAAACTGCATAAAAAATTTCCTTTGTTCCAAACTCAGTTGTTACCCATCTTCCATCTTTAAAACTGTGTTCCTTTCAATAAACCTGCTAGCAGCAACTTCAGCAAATTTTCTGGTCATCTGGGACACCTACACCCCCCTCAAGCTAATTAACTTAATTCTAATGGGACTCGACTGTAGAGCTGCCTTCATTCTTCTCAAAGTCGTTGCTACTTTAAGGCCCTTAACAAAAGGTGCCCAATTTTACTGTGTAATATTAATGCTAACACAAATGGTAGTTTGACTAAGAGCAAGGCTATTAGGAATGGCCCACAAAGTGTCACCAAATAAATATGCAAGTACTCTCAAAACATAATTATCTCTACATAGATCAGCCACAATGAAAGGCTTAAATATACTTAATAATAAATAATAAAAGAATCAACAGTGACATCAGAGTTCAAAACCACAGAAAATATTTAAAATAACATTGCATTGCAGACTCACACATGACTGTATCTAAGAGAGATAATACATCCTAATAATTTGCTTGGAGCAAGGCAGATGATGTGAATAGTTCTTGTTGTCAGGTCCAACACAGAAGGTGGAATGCTCTGTCTCTCTTAAGAGACTTCTCAAAATAATATCTAAAATATTACTGCTGGGATAGCTTGCAGAATGACATCATTTCTGGTCAGCTGACTTCTACCTCCCAGGCAAAACCCCCATTGCTGAAGCTGGCAGTATTTAGCATCTACCTGTAAAAATACTCATACACGGGCTTTTGCTCAGATCTTTGGCAGGTGCTGAAAGTCATAAAACAATCGCATTCCTTCATGCTTCCAAAGCAGCAATTAGTTCACCCTAAAGACAATACCGAAAGCTTCCTAGTACAGACTTTGTGTCTCTAGCTGCACTGAAACCTGTCAGATAGCCTCTTTATGGCCTAGCCTATAAAGTAATTTAATTTCAAATATTTTTCTAAAGTTTGCTGGGGAGGGGATGCATAATGAAACATTCCCTTCCATGAGAAAGAGAGAGCGTCCACCTTCCAAGTCTGAGGGTGAGGGACCCTGGCACAAAAAAGGAAGTTGTCTGTTCTGAGGAGAAGCAAACAGATCCACTTCTGGAGTATTCCACCAGTGAAACTTGATCAAGGAACACATCCCTGTGAAGCATCCACTTGTGGGATTGTGTCATAGATCTGCTTAATGCATCTGCCACTGAATTCAGAGCTGAGGGAAGGTATACAGTATGCAGAATTACCTTGTATTGGATAGCCAGCTTCCATGCCTGGAGAGCTAGATGACAAAGAAGGTAAGATTTGGTCCCTCCCTGTATGTTTATGTACCACAGGACAGTGGTATTGTCTGTAAGAATCTTGAAAGAATCTGGCAAGAAAAGAGAAAAGTTTGCAAGGCCAGAATCAAGGCTCTCATCTCCCAGATGTTGATGTGTTCCCTCTGTTGAGCAGGGGACCAAAGACCTGAACCTTGGTGGAAGCAAAGGATGCTCCCCAACCTAAATCTGAGGCATCTGTGAAAAGCTGCTGAGAAGGCTGAGGCATGAGAAGAGGAAGGCCTGGATTGTGAGATAGCTGCTGGATCCAGCAAAGGAGCTCTGTTTTCAGGCAAGGGAGAAGAGACAGCAGGACATCTAAAGGATGGGCATGCTGAGACCAAACTGTCGTCAGAAACCACTAAAACTTCCTCATGTGCAGCTTTGCAAAAGGGAGCATGGGAATTGTGGAAGCCATGAATCTGAGCAATCTTAGAAATTCCCTTGCTGAGACAGATGGAAGATGCAGAAGAACATCCATACAGCCTGTAAGAGAGAGAACCTTGTCTGAGGGGAGTAAAACCATCATCAGGTCTGTTCTGAACCTGCATCCTATGAAAATGAGGTCCGGAGTAGGGGTAAGACTGGATTTTTTGAAATTTACACTGAATCCCAACCTCTGAAGAAAGGGAATGGCTAATTTGAGGTTTAACCTTAGATGATTTGGGCTGCTGGCCAGAAAAAGAAGGTTGCCTAGATGAGGTAAACCTGAATTCCTCAAATCCTCAGGGAGGCAATGGCTGGAGCCAAGCACTTGGTGAAGACCCTTGGAGCAGTGGAATGACCAAAAGGCAAAGCAGAGAACTGAAAGTGCAAAGAACTCACATAGAAACTATGTATTTCCTGTACTGAGAGTGAATTGGGATGTGTAGGTAAGCCTCCTTGAGATACAGAAAAGCCAAGAAGGAGTGTGGAGGAACCAGAGGAAAAAGAGTTTGCAGAGAAAGCATCCAAAAAGAAGGCACTTTCAGGAAGGTGTTTAAATGGGAGAGATTTAGGATAGGCCTTGAAGGATCATCCTTTCTTGGGACAAGAAATATCCTGGAGTAAAATCCCTTCCCTCTTTGTTCTGGAGGAACAACCTGGACTGTAACATGGTGAGGAGAGATGAGCTGATAATTGAGGGAAGAGATGAAGTTGGCTGGAAGGGGGTTGAGGGATCCCTAAGAATGGTGGAAAAGTCTTCCAAGTCATAAAGTAACCTTTTTGGAAGATGGAAAGGACCCAGGAGCCCTGCGTGATCACCATCCAGGCTGAAAGAGAGAGAGAAAGACAGAAAGAGGCAAAGAGGCAGAGGTATATGACTTGGAAGAAAGGCTTGGTTGTCACAGAGAGCCAGATCTGACCTGAAAGGACTGCTGAGGAGGAGATGCAGGAGCAGCTGATTTTGATGGAGGAGCTCTCCTAGAATATTTCTTAGACCTAGATCTTGCAGAAGCAGACAAGGAGGAACAAGCAGGTCTTCTGACAAAGGAAGTATTGGCAGAGAAATTACTGTGGAATTTGGGGACTGGAGAAACAAGCAAGTGTTTTAAATCTTGGAGCTCCTTTACATTTTCCTGCAAAAATTTGAAAAGTTCTGCTGAACCAAAAAGGGCAGAATTATCTACAGGAGCAACAAGCAGTTTGGCCTTTCTGTCATCAGGTAATGACTGGAGCCTTAACCATTAATGTTGCCTAAGAACAGATGCAGATACTGAAGCCCTGGCAGAAACCTCCATTGCATCACAGCTGCAACTAATGGAATACCTAGCTACCTGAGAAGATGCAGACAGCAGATTGAGAACCTGAGCCTTAACCTCTGAGTCAAGTAATTTGGATAAAACCTGAGATGCCTGAGAAAGCAAAGCCAGGAAGTACCTAGACATGTGTGTCTGCTAATTAATAGCCTTAATAGCTAAGGTGGACAAAGTACATACTTTGTTACCTAGCCATTTCAAAATCCTACTCTCCTTGTCAGAGGGAAGCAGCTTAGCAGAAGGAGACAAAAAAGAAGATTTGTTAGAGGCAATACAGAAAACAGCTGGGTCAGCCGAGGGGCATTTATAAAGAAACTTGCAGTCATCTGGGGCCTTATAAACTCTGTCAGGTCTCTTGGGAGCAGGGGCTTGGAATCAGCATTTTTAGAAGTGGAAGCAAAAGCATCCAAGAAAGTAGAACAGGCAGAGGGTGAAGGGGCTTCCATTTGAAGAAGCTCATAGCAACATTTTTGTGCTTCTGAAATTTGGGAGGAATCCCACTTAAAAATGTACCTCATCTTATTAATAGTTTCCCCAAAAAAGCTCTTCTACAGGGGAATTTCCCCCATTAGACTCCTCCTTAGGAGAAGCATATTCTAGAGGGGAAGGAATCTGGGTGGAGTATGTCAGGGATTCTTCATCAGAAGAAGAATCTTCGGAGTCAGATTCAAGGACCTGCGCCTCCGAAGTCTGCCCAGAGGAAAAATCATGAGACCCAGAAGCCAGCACTGAAGAAGAAGAAGTGAATGCTGGAATAGGGAGGTTAGAAGATGAAAGTACAGTTGTGTACACTTACCATAAATGTAGATGTTCAAGTGTATTCACTGTTGCAATCATTACATTTGGGGTGATCCTGCTGGCAGGTTGCCCTCAGTCGGCCTGAATTCCAAAGTCCTGGGTCCTGCGTCGGCCGCTGTCAGCTCTTCACTGACGTCAGGTCGTCAGGGGTATAAAAGACGCGGCCGACGCCATTTTCTTTAGTTTTTCTTGCCCCAGATGTCAGGTGCCCCCTAAGAGGGTAGCCAAAATTTATATACATATAAATACATGCACCAATATAAGCTTTACCTTCATCTACAATCAAATACACCACATAGGTTGCATACATCAGAGAAGGAAAGATAGGTTCCATCAGAAGAAAAGGGGGATGGGGGGGTGCGTAACCTGGACTGCAACAGTGAATACATTCGAACATCTACATTTATGGTAAGTGTACACAACTGTACTATGTTCTTTGTGTTTCACTGTTGCAGTCATTACATTTTGGTAGAGTCCCAAAGCTATGGATGGGAGGCTGGAGCTAAACAGCATTAGGAGCGGCTATGAGGCCCTGTAGAACTGCAGTGGCAAAGCCTGCTCTGGATTTAGAACAGAGTGGCAGACGGTAGTGCTTGGTAAAGGTGTGCAATGAACTCCAAGTAGCAGCCTCTAAAATGTCCTTGGTTGGAAAGCCCCTGATAAAGGCTGCTGAAGTGGCTGCAGCCCTGGTTGAATGTGGCCTAATGCCCTTAGGCACTGGCTTGCCATGGTGTAAGTAACAGAAATGAATGCAGTGGCCTATCCACTTTGAAATAGTCTGCTTTGAAATAGGCTTTCCTTGTGATCCTGCAGCATATGCCACTAGTAATTGTTCTGTCTTTCGGAAAACTTTAGTTCTGTCCAAGTAGAATCTAAGCTGTCTGTGTACGTCCAGAGAATGCAGAATTTTCTCCCCCTTGTTCTGTGGATTTGGATAAAAGGTTGACAGATGAATGGTTTGGTTAAGAGCCACACTGGACACCACCTTAGGCATAAATGTTGGGTATGTCCTCAGTGAGACCCTGTCTGGATAAAATATGATAAAAGGTTCCACAGCCATGAGTGCCCGAAGCTCTGAAACTCGTCTTGCAGAAGTTATTGCTAGGAGCAGAGCTGTTTTCTAAGATAAAAACATTATATCAGCTGTTGCTGCTGGCTCAAAAGGTGTCTGGGTGAGTTTTTCCAAGACATAGTTGAGGTCCCATGCAGGCATTGGTGATCTTCTTGGAGGCCTTAAGTTTTTGGCTCCTCTGAGGTACTGCTTTAGTAAGGGATGAGAAAAAATTGGTGGCTCTGTATTGTAATGAGCTGAAATGGCAGAGGCATGAATTTTAATAGATGAAAAAAATAGACCTTTGTCCAGCATTTTAATTAAGTACTACAAAATACGAGGAATATTTGGCACAGCTGTATCAGTTCCTTGTGCCTGGTTCCAAGCACAAAATCTCTTCCATTTTCCAGCATAAGATTTTCTACTACTAGGCCTTCTGGCCTCCAAAATGACATCCATCACAGCTTTACTGAGAGGTGTGTTTTGTATGACTACATTATCCGCCATGTTGCCAGGTTTAAAGTCCTGAGTTGGCTGTGTAGGATCTGTATTGTTTTGCTGGGACAGTAGATGAGGTATCTGAGGTACGGCCCAAGCTGGGCATTGAGACAAGCTCCTTAGTATTGGATACCAGTACTGGTGGGGCCAGTCTGGGGCAATTAGTATCATGCTTGGTTTCTCCTGTCTGACCTTTAGAAGTACCTTGGGGAGGAGAAGCAGAGGGGGAAAAGCATATACTGATAGGTTTTTCCAGCTGAAAGATAGGGCGTCCACTTTCCATGCTTGTCTGTGATAAATCCTTGTGCAGAATCTTTTTTAGTTGGTAGTTGTGAGGGGAGGCAAATAGATCTCTGTCTGGGCATCCCCATTTCTGTGTTATCATGCTGAAGACTTGTGGATCCAGGTGCCACTCATGGGGATCCATGAGGTTTCTGCTTAGGTCGTCTGCCAGAGTATTTTTCCTTCCTGGCAGGAATTGTGCCTGTAGGTGTACTTGGTAAATCAATGCTGTGTTCCACAAAGTCATGGCTAGTCTGCAAAGAGGGTAAGAATGAGTGCCCCCTGCTTGTTTATATACCACATTACTGTGGTGTTGTCTGTCTTTATCAGTAGTTGTCCTGGACAAAGTAGGTCCTTAAAGGCTGTTATGCATTTTGAACTGCTAGCATCTCTTTTTGATTGATATGTAGATGCATTTGGTTTGAGGTCCATGTGCCCTGAACGCATCTTCCTGCCATGCGGGCCCCCAGGCATAATCTGATGCATCCGCTGTTAGTGTTTGCCTGGCTGGGGGTAATGTGAATGGCTGTCCTTGTTTTGGTGACAAGACTGTGCCCACCAACGAAACTCCTGTTGCAGGCAGGCTATGAGAGTAATCATAGTTTCCAGGCTGTGGCAATGTTGAGTCCAAACACTTTTTAAGTACCACTGAAGTTTCCTCATATGTAGTATGGCATATGGAATTAGTAGAATGCAGGATGCCATGAAGCCCAAAGTCTGCTGAATTTTTCTTGCAGATAACTGGGCCTTTGTTGCCAGCTAGTCAGTTGCCTTTGTTTGTCTGGCGTGAGATAAGCCATCTGGGCAGTTGTATTTAATCTTGCACCCAGGAATATTATCTCTTGAGAAGGTACTAGTTCTGATTTCTTTTTGTTGACTGTATACCCTAGGCATGTCAGAAGTCTTTTCACAAACGCCAGATGCTGTAGAAGAATGTCCTTGTTCTCTGCTTGAATTAGACAGTCGTCCAAGTAAGGATATAATTCTATACTTCTTTGTCTACAGAATGCAATTACTGGTGTCAGGCACTTTGTAAAGACCCTGGGCACAGTAGATAAGCCAAAGGGCAGTGCAGAGAATTGGTAATGCATTGAGCCAGCCTTGAATCTGAGGTATCTTCTGCATATTTGTCTGACTGGGACATGCAGGTATGCCTCTTTTAGGTCTAAAGTCACGAGCCAAGTGTTCTTGCCCAGCATGAGCAGAAGCTGCTGCAAAGTCAACATCTTGAATTTTGGAATATCCAGGAATGTGTTCAAAATAGATAGGTCCAGTATTGGCCTCCAGGCCTCGTCCTATCTGGGTACCAAGAACAGTCTTGAGTAAAATCCTTGTCCCTGCTCTTGCTCTGGTACTAGTTGAATGGCCCCCATGTCCATGAGGGATGAGACTTGTTTTTGTGCCTCTGCCCATTGATTTTTTGGCAGATCTGGCCCACTTGACCTGGGCTATAATGTGCCAATTTTGAGAAAAGAGAGCTAGTTTTTCCCCTAAGGGGGCTGCCAAGAGACAAGTAATTGATGCAGGTAGGGCAAAGTCATTGGGACTGTTTCCTGAATGGTTGTGATTTGTCTTCTCCAACTTTGGAGGTAGAAGCCCCCCGTTGTTTAAAGCAGAATGAACCTTGCACCTGGTATCTGCCTCTAGGGCGTCTGGGTCTGCCCCTTTGAGGTCTGTCTGACACAGGAAAGGACCAATTCTTTGTTGGCCAGTGTCTACTAAACCTAGGCGGCTGTACTTGTAAAAAATCTTTGACCGTTTGCATAGACTTAGCTTTGTCCTCCATTTTCTTTAACACCTCTTCTGCCTTAACACCAAACAAAGTATCATGCTGTAAAGGTGCGTCTAATAATTTAACTTTAACATAATCAAGCAGATTTTGTTCCTTTAATCAAGCATGCCTCCTAATTACAGAACCTGTAACTGCGGCCCTGCAGGAGGCCTCTAAAGAGTCAAAACCACATTGCAAAGTATGCTTTCCAACTTGTTCAGCTGCATGCAATAAATCCTGCATTTCCTTGTTTTCTGCACATTCAGAGTTTAACAACATTTTCTGTTTAAGCAATGCCATGACGTTGCTGATATTTGAGCATATGAAATTGACAGTTTAAGGCCCTTATAGCCAAGGTAGCAGATGTGTAAACCTTTTACCCCATCTATCCAGAGCCCTAGAATCCCTGTCAGAGGGGGTAGGGTTTTTTGCAGCGGAAGCCTTAACTCCTTTGGGACCCTGAGAAATAGTTTCTGGGTCTGCAGCAGGGTTTTTAAAAATGAATTTATGTGAGTCAGGAACCTTGTAGTATCTGTCAGGCTTAACAGGAGCTGGAGGTAAGGAGTCAGGGGTAAGACTAGACTCCGAAAATACATCATCTACAATGTCTAACACAGGTGGGATGGCTAGTGGCTTGTGTTGAGGTAGTAACAGGAAATTCCTGAGCCTCTTTTTAGATTCTGAAAAATCTTGGCTCTCCCAGTGGAAATGCTCCCTCATGGTATGTAAGGTTTCCCCAAAAGAATAGTCCTCTGGAGGAGAAGCTGAAGGTATGGATTCTTCAGCATCAGAATCCTCATGGGGGGAAAAGAATATTCCTGATCAGAAGAGGAATCAGAAGAAATGGAAACCTGATCTGAAGATCCATAGTCAGTCTCTTGCCTAGGCCTATCAGGAGGGGGATGGGAACCCCTGATCAAGGTAATCAAGTCTTCGGCCATTTTGAGCATCTGTTTTTTGGGCATGGAGGCCTGTCCACGTGGCTCTTGAGTTTGCTTCTTTGCCTTTGAAGGTGCTGTAGTCTTTGCCTTTGAAGTTGGTTTAATGTATAGATGTTTAGGTCTGAATACACCCTCAGAAGCCAGTGCCTGCTCAGTGGCTCCGGACCCATCTGAAGGAGTAATGTCTGAGGCTCCAATACTTTGAGTTTCCAGCGGCATAGCCGACTCCACGTGGGTGTCGGTAGCGACTTGCAACTCTAAAGTAGCGGGCGTCAGGGGTTGCGAAAGCGCCTCACTGAGAACCGGCAAACCGGCGACTGGCTTAGGAGAAGCTTCGCCGTCGGTTTTGGGCCTCGGTTGTCTAACTTTTTCTTTGCATTTTTTGTGAACTCCGGTAGTTGGATGGCTTTCCTACGACATTTCTGCATCCAAAGTAGTTTAATGCAAAATCATACCGACGCTTAACAGTGCGTTGGTTAAATCTAGCATAAAACCGACAACCTGGAACGTTATGGCCAGGGCCTAGGCAAGGAATACAGTAAGAATGAAAGTCCTTATGAGGTATTTGCTTCCCACAAGAAATACAATTATTAACTTTTTCTGACATTGGTCTGGAGCATGAAAAAGTTTCCCCAATGGGGTACTTAGCTTTATAGAAGACTTCGGCTCTGAAATTCGAACTCGAAAATCTCAGGAGTTGGCCGACCTGCACTTGCGAACTGCTTCTGCTTCAGGCACCGCGCGGCAAGAAAGACAAAAATGGCGTCAGCTGCATCTTTTATACCCCTGATGACCTGATGTCAGGGAAGATGCGACAGCGGCCGACGCAGGACCCAGGACTTTGGAATTCAGGCCAACTGAGGGCAACCTGCCAGCAGAATTAAACCAAATGTAATGACTGCAACAGTGAAACACAAAGAACATCACGTAGGCCTCAGTGCCATCAGGGCTCTTATAAGACCCTGGGAAAATCCATCCCAATCTGATCGTGGAGTGGAAAGAATGTTCCGGTGCTTAGTTTTCTGTTTCTTTTTAACAGGCTTCTCCATCAGAGGAGAGAGGTCGGAAGTAGACTTAACGTATGGTAGCTCCCTAGGTGGAGGGGCAGGAGTATTCCCAGAGTCTTCCATTAGAATGAGCCACGGTTCCCCCAAGTCACCCAAACTGGACATTTGCATGGTCTCAGACATGCTAAGATCCACACTCTAGACAGCTTCCACAGAGGTACCCACCAAAAAAGTGGACCCAACCTCCAGCCATACCACCGGGTTTTCACTGACCTCAAAGGGAAAGTTGGAGGAGGCAGGCACAGAGGAAGAGGATTCAGGTCTCAGCTTGCATACCTTCCTCTTCAAGCTTAGCTCTGAAGGACCTCCGAAACCCTCCGTTGTGTCCCTAGCCAGACGTTTGAGTTTCTGATTTTCCAGATAAAAGTTTAAAGCCAAAAGACAGCTTCACAAAGTCTTAGGGACGAAGGCCTGGGAAACAGAACAGGAACGGTGATTGTCAATAGGCCTCAAATTAAACAAAGCTTGTGACTATCCTTATGTGGAATCTGCTTTCCACACCTACACTTGCTCTTCATGGATGACATGAACAATAGCAAATGGCAGAAGCAAAATTATAAATATCCAATGGAGTGCTTATCTGAAACTGGAAGCAGAGCGAAGGAATCCGATCACAGACCATATGTAGGAGTCAACCCTTTCAAATGGCGGAGAAAAGGTTTTTAGAATGGTATGTGCAAACGTCCCTTTTATGGCTGACCTTGTCAGTACCTACATATGACATCCCATGTACTGGCAGTGGCTATAAGCTTTTGTATGGAGACGTGACGTTGGGTTGCTGGGCGGAATACAACCCATATGTAAAGAATACTGCAACATTAAATAGAAGGACATTTAGGATGATAGGAGACTGCAGAAAGTAGCAACCCAGTTTCTAAAGCAATATCTGTATTACCATCCAACTTGAACCTTTTCAACAATAACAATTCTAAAGACAGTCTAAAACAGGCAACTGTGTTGCACATGTTGCATTAATGCCAAGCGTATGTCATGTCAAGTTGATTTCATTAGACCACTAGCTTGTTTAGCAAAAGTCAAGAATACTGCCTGCGTATGATGGGTACTCATTCTGGATAACTACTGTCTGCACAAAGCAAGAGAGTAAATCAAAAAGCCATACAAAAAGGATGGGAGAAATTATGTTCCATGTACAGTATTCCTAGTGAAATGCACAGTGACCAAGGATCTCATTTCACTATCTTGGATATATAAGAATGGGCAAAAACACTGGAGTACAGTGGGTCTTTATAAAGCCCTTTATCCTCATCAAGCTGTAAGTCTAACTGAATGCAGGAATGAACTCCTGGAAGATAACATTCAAGATAATGCAAATACAAATCTGATGACTGGTCAAATGTGTTAAACCAAGCAACAGACCAACTAGGGAAGACCGTGAGGAAAATAAGGACCTCTACATATGAACTATGTACCAATTCATTGCTGTACTGTACACCTTAAAAGAGACTGCCACCAGATATTACTCAATTAATGATGGCAAATGATGAAAAGACATACTTACGTCTTTACACAATGATAAAGCAATGTGTACCACTTCAAAGGTTCAAATCTCACAAGAGTGGAAACATAGAACACCATCATCTTTAAACTGGGGACAAGCTAGTTTTGTTAAAGTCAGACTGGGCAAACAAAAACAGACCAGGTACAGGAAAAAGGCTGATATCCAAGCTTACTTACTTGAGAATAACAACACAAGTTATTAAGAGAATGACAGAATTTTTGCATATTGATGCAAAGTGCAGCTATTACAAGAAAACACTTTCAACAGTAGGTGATTGGCAGCTAAGGTTTGGATAAAGACTCCTATTCAAACTAATACATACAATCCTACATCATTTCATAAACAGAAAGGTGAATATTTAATACAGCACACAGTGACTGAAATTAGAAGTTATGTACTCACCATAACGTTCCATCTGAGTAGGTGACTTCATTTGGATGCAACCTGTGGGTATCGGATCCGACCTCGGATCCGAGCCGGCATTTCAAAAGCTTAGGCTCCGAGCTCCTAGCTCCTCCCTCTACCCATAACCCCTTGCCAAGCCCTGACTGACCTCAGATTGAGTTTGCCTATATAATACTGACTACAGTACTTGAACAAAGCATAAATACTCGCTGTATAAAGGTCAGGGGGATGGAGGGGGGGATGGTTGCATCCAAATGAAGTCACCTACTCAGATGGAACGTTATGGTGAGTACATAACTTCTAAATCTGAAGTAGGCAGACTTCATTTGTCTGCAACCTGTGGGACAGAGTCCCCAGCTACCTGAACCTTGGGCGGCCGTCATGGAAGGATGTTCCGGAGCACCGCTGAGCCAAAGGATGCTCTTCCCCTGGAAACAACATCCACCTTATAATGAGAAATAAAGGTATGAGGTGAGGCCCAAGTGGCTGCCGCGCAGATATCATCCAATGACACACGGCACTTAAAGGCGGCTGACGTGGAGACTGCCCTAGTAGAATGAGCCGTAACCCTCTGAGGAGCAGGTCTACCTGAAGTGTCATAAGCCTGCAGAATACAATTAACAATCCACCTCGATAGTGTGACTTTAGAAACTGCTTTACCCAAAGCAAATTTAGCAAAGGAGATGAACAGCTGATCTGATTGCCTGTGACCAGCTGTTCTGTGAATGTAAAATCGTAATTGTCTATGAACATCCAAGGAATGCAATTTGTATTCTCCTTTGTTTGAGTACTTGGGAAAAAACACAGGTAAGTTGATTGATTGGTTGATATTAGATTCTGAAGAGACTTTTGGAAGAAAAGATGGATTGGTCCTGAGGCACACCCTATCTGGAAAGAAGGAAAGGTAAGGCGGCTTGACGCATAGAGCCTGAAGTTCAGACACTCTTCTGGCTGAAGTGATAGCTACTAAGAAGGCAGTCTTCCAGGAAAGGTACTTCAGGTCTGTAGAAGCTGCAGGCTCAAGGGAGGAGCAGTAAGGGCTTGCAGAACTAAAGATAGGTCCCAAGGTGGTACAATCTCTTTGACTGGAGGCCTCAACAAAAAATCCCTTTAAGAAAGGTTTTGCACAATTTCGCCGTCATGAGGGAGCTGTCTCATGACCAATGTGATAATGAGAGATGGCTGCCAATTGTACCTTAATCGTGGAAGAACTTGCCCCTTGATGAAAGAGGTCTGTTAAAAATCCAGCACTGCCGACATAGGTGCTGAAAAAGGATCCAAACTTTTCTGGACCGCCCAAATAGAGAATCTCTTCCATTTACTCCGATAAACCTGCCTAGTGGAAGGTTTATGAGCCGCCACTAGGATGGCCTTGACCGGTGACGAGATACCGAGTCCTAATCAAGGATGGAACTGGGGCAGCCAAGCTGTCAATTTCAGGGTGCGTAGATTGGGGACCAAATTCCCAGAGGGTGGGAGATGAGATCCGGGATCGGATCCAGAATCCAGGGTGGATTCACTTTGTGAGACCATACAAAGGGGAACCAGGGTTGACGAGGCCAGAACCGGGCAATGAGAATCATTCTGCTCCCCAAACTGTTGGCTTTCTGCAGAAGCCTCTGCATCAGAGGTAGTGGAGGGTAGGCATAAAGGAGACCGGGAGGCCAAGCACGCAGCGCATCTCTGGGAATTCCCTGGTGGGGAAGCAGAGCGAAGAAATTGTCGCATTTGGCGTTTGAGTGAGAGGCAAAAGATCGCAACAGGGTTGCCCCAACGCAAAAATCTTCTTCACTACCTGAGGATTGAGAGACCACTCGTGAGGGAAAGAATGGTGCGACTGAGTTTGTCCGCAAGGATGTTGGATTTTCGGAATGTGCGTTGCCACAAGAAAGCGTTTGGTGGAAATTGCCCATTCCCAGACTCTCATGGCCTCTCGACAAAGGGGATAGGACCTGGTTCCTCCCTGTTTGTTGATGTACCAGACTACCGACATGTTGTCTGTCTGAATCGCAATAGTCCCTGAAGGAAGAAGGTTGTGAAGTGCTTGCAACGCTAGGAGCACAGCCCTCATTTCCAGGACATTTATATGCAACGAAGTCTCTGTGGAGTTCCACGTGCCTTGGACAATCTTCCCCCAGAATGCCCCACCCGAGGCAAGAAGCCTCCGTGGTCACTGTGCCTCGGGGAAATGCTGCACAAAAGGTCTCCCTGTCAGAGGCTCCGGAGACAAGCCACCAAAGAAGGGAATCCTTGCATGCTTTGCTGACCGCTATCGGACTGTTGAGAGAGGAACAGAGGGACCACTGAACCTGAAGGGTCCATTGAAGAACCCGCGTAAGCGCATGAATAAGAAGCGGGATAGCTGCCGCCATCGAACCTAGGGCCCTCAGGACCGAAGCTGCTGTTGGAAATGGTTGCAGGACCGCTGCGACATGACACTTCAGGTTGGAAATTCTGTCTGGGGTGAGGAAGGCTCACATTGACCTGGTGTTTAGCCTTCCTCCTATGAAATCTATAATTTGTGTGGGGTGCAGTAAAGATTTCTCCCAGTTGATAGTGATGCCCAGCCTTGGGGCTATAGGAAGGAAGTAGTCCCTGGCTGAGCACAGAAGATGCCTTGATGATGCCGTCAGGAGCCAGTCGTCCAGGTACGGAAAGACCTGTAATCCCTGGAGCCTCAGGTGGGCCGCTACAACTGCTAGTACCTTGGTGAACACCCTGGGGGCTGAGGTGAGACCAAAGGGGAGGACCCTGAACTGATAATGACTGGCTCCCAGCCAGAAGCGAAGAAACCTCCTGGACCGTCTGTCCATGCGAATGTGGTAGTAGCGTCCTTGAGGTCGATGGAGCACATCCAGTCGTTCTCCCTCAAGAGGGGAGTATAGATTGAAGGGTGACCATCCGAACTTTTGCTTGGTTAATGACAGGTTCAGCAGGGAAAGATCTAAGATCGGTCTTAAGTCCCCGTTTTCTTTGGCACTAAAAGAACCTGGAGTAAAACCCTGACCGGTTTGATCTGGGGGCGACTGGATAGCTCTTTTTCTAGCAGCTGTCCAATTTGATAGCTGCTGCCTCCCTTTGGTCGGGTGGTACATCTGGGAGGCTGCGAGATCTGGGAACTTTGTACAGGGGAATTGTATAACCTCTGGATATCACGAAGCACCCAACAGTCTGTTGTGATGGACTCCCAAGAAGTTAGGTGCCTCGAAGCCCGACTGCCTCCAGAGACGGACAGCCGGGCAACCCTTCAGGGCTGCTGCGTGGGCCTATCAGAGAAAGGTTCTCTGGACGCAAAGTTTCTAGGAGCCCCTCTGCTTCTAGGACGGCGACCTCCCTGTCTTCCTCTGCCACGGGAGTACTGGTTATCCGAGCAGGTTGGGACTGCTGCGACTTCGAACCACATCTTCTTCTGTCCCTTTTGGTTCTTGAGAAGGACCTCTGGGGAGCTGAGAAGCGGACTCCGACGGCAGACAGCGTCTTCCCGTCCTTCTCGCTCTAGACCAATGTTTCGCGAACAGTTTTGCCAAACAAGGCAGAACCATCAAAGGGGGCATTCGCGAAAGTCGCCTTGAAGGGCTCTGCGAAATCACAGTGGCGGAGCCAGGCCTGCCGCCTCATGACTAGGCCTGCTCCTTTGGCTCTAGCGGCTCCCTCGGTAGCGTGAGAAAGTAGCCGCATAGATGTGTTAGAAACTGCTCTAAGAGTGGCCATTCGGGTGGAGTATACCTGCTTGTCCTCACCCGACATGGACTCTGGGGGAGATGCAGCGTATTCTTTAATCAAATCCCGCTGCATCCTGATGACGTGTGCCATGTAGTTCAGCGCTCTCAAAGAGAAGGTTGCTGAACTGAAAACTCGCTTCCCAATGCGATCCATCGAGCGGGACTCCTTGCCCGGAGGATGCATAGAGGGACTCTCCTGGGCTAATTCCCTCTTAGTGGCTGCAGCCATCATCGTGGCATCTACTGGAGGGCCTTTGCTCCAGTGAGTGCGGTCCGCCGGAGGGGAAAGGATACGGTCAGGACGCTTGGGTACAGGCTCAACGGTGTCCGGATCCTTCCACGCTCTGGTGGATATAAGGTCCACCAGAGGGTCGGCAGGAGGGGACACCCAAGAGGTAGATGGGCCCGCCTCGAATGCCTCCAAGAACACAGACTGTCTGAGGAGGCCTTGGGGCAGACCACCCCCGATCCTCAACATTTCCATAATGTCTCCAAATGAGACGTCTTCAGGGGTGACCTTGGGAGCCCTCCCTTGATCCAAGTCCGTGTCTTGATAACGGACTGGGAGTCCATGTGCCTCCTTTTGCACTTACGCTTCCGAGGTACTTCTTCGGGGCTGTCCGAGGAGTACTCTTCCGCAGCTGGATGTTCCAAGGGAACTACTTGGGACATCGAGGCGGGCTGTCCCTGGGACCGGCTGGTGGGAGCCTGGCCCAACTGCAAGGGAGTGCGGGATGGAGCCGTGGCAGGGACCGGGGTCGGAAGTCCTCAACAGTGCCCTTTCCACTACGCCGGGCCGAGGGGAGCCAGCTTCTCTGAACCCGAGCCGACCCCTCGGATCCGGCCTTGCGGATCGGAGCGGAGCGAGACCGCCGGATCCGAGAGACGTGTGCTCCGACCTGACGGAGCGAAGACACACCAGCTCCCTCGGATCCGAGGCTCGGTCCTCGGCTCCGAGGTCGGGTCCGGGCACCCAAAGCACTCAAGGGATGGGGCGGTCCGAGTGCGCCGACCTATCGGATCCGACCCACCCCGGATCCAACTCTGCCCGGCGCCGACAGCTCCGAACCCATGGTGTGGGTCGGAGAAGGAGCCAAGGGCAAAAAGGTCAAGCCCTCCCGGATGGGGGCTAGGAGCACTCCCATTTGCATTTGGGCCTGGATGAATTTCCTCATCATCCGTCCATGTCTGCTTCACTCATGGAGAAGGTAGATCTAGTCGAGGCCACGGCGGACCTAGAGAGCCTTGGGACCTCGCTGAAGGGCTAGCCTCCTCCTCCTCGGGCCCAGGAGAGAACCGAGGGAGTGGAGCCGAGGAGGAGGAAACTAGAAGGCACAGGAGAGGCCCGCTTGGATGGAGGAGCCGAACTAGAGGTTTCAGCTCTCCGTTTGTGGTGCCTCTCCTGTGCCTCTCCTTCTTTTCTCTCTCCTAGAAGACTCTCTCTCCTCCGGCATCTTAGAGGGAGGTTGAGTCCCAGCCGGTGGAGGAGAGCCCACAGCAACTGCTTGCTGTGTAGAAGGGGCAGAAGCGAGCGGTATCTGGAGGAGAAGTCCCGCCAGAACCAGCTTCACCTCCGCTCCCTCAAAGCTCGGGGGTTGAACCCTGCACAAATGGTACAACCAGATGACAGGTGTTCAACCCCCAAGCATTTAACACACCGAGTGTGGCCATCCGCCGGGGACAGCTTATGGCCACACTCGGTGCACTTAGAAAAAACTGCCTTATGGGCTTCAGACATACTCTAGCCCTAACAGGCCTAAACACACACAAACCAGGAAGAAAAAATAAAAGGTAGAGGAAGGAAAGCCTAACAGACACACTTCTATTTAAAATAATCAAAAAAGGTTAAATTTTTCAAAATTTTCCTGTCAGAAAACTTATCTGCACTAGGAGCTCAAGGAATCCGTCGCAACTTGAAAGCGGCAAACGAAATCTGAGGTCAGTCAGGGCTTGGCAAGGGGTTATGGGTAGAGGGAGGAGCTAGGAGCTCGCAGCCTAAGCTTTTGAAATGCCGGCTCGGATCCGAGGTCGGATCCGATACCCACAGGTTGCAGACAAATGAAGTCTGCCTACTTCAGATCTGTAGACTCATTTAAGGACCTGGGTATATGGGTAGATTCAGCTATGAGTTTATCATATCAACCAATTGGCTAATGACAGTTATAGAACTATAGGTTGTATTAAAAAGATTTATAAAGTCTAGGAAATCAAACATAATGAAGTCATCGTTTGTTAGTTACATTAGACCCAAATTTGAGTATGGAGTAACAGTATGGAAATACAATAGGAAAAAGTACAGTTTTGTACCTACCATAAATGTAGATGTCCGATAGATATGCAACTGCAGTCATAACATATGGGTTGTCCTGCCTCAGGCAGCCCTCGGTCGGCCGAATTCCAAAGTCTGGGTCCGGCGTCGGCTGGTGTTGCCTCCTCTCCGACGTCACAACGGCTGGAGTATAAAGGCATCGGCCGACGCCATCTTCTTCAGTGTTTCTTGCCCCAGATGCCAGGTGCCCTCATAGGAAGGCTAAATTTGGTGAATGGATAAACAATTCCAGACATGCACAACAGTAATAAACAGATACACCATAGGAGATACCCCCAGCTAATAGGAAAAGGGGGAATGGACCCATAAAGAAGGATAAGAGGGGAAGGAGGGAGGGTAAATCCGACTGCAGTTGCATATCTATCGGACATCTACATTTATGGTAGGTACAAAACTGTACTATGTCCTTCAAGAATGCAACTGCAGTCATAACATATGGGTTGAATACCATAGCCAAGCTGGGGGTGGATGGAGCTAAGAAAAGGATGGTGTAGCTAAAATGCCCTGCAGGACTGCCGAAGCAAAGCCTGCTTGGGATCTGGAGTATAAAGGCAGGTTGTAGTGTTTGGTAAATGTATGCACGGAGCTCCATGTAACAGCCTCTAGAATGTCCTTTGTAGCCACTCCTCTTAGGAAAGCTGTGGATGTGGCTATAGCTCTGGTGGAATGTGGCCTAATATTAGCTGGCACACTTTTTCCATGGTAAGAATAGCAGAATTTGATGCAGTGTCCAATCCATTTTGAAATTGTTTGTTTGGAGATTGCTTTTCCCTGTTTTCCAGCAGCAAAGGCTACAAACAGCTGGTCAGACTTTCTGGTGGCCTTAGTTCTGTCCAAGTAGTAGCGTAGTTGCCTGTGTATGTCCAAGGTATGTAGCAGTCTTTCCCCTCTATTTTGAGGATTGGGGAAGAATGTAGGAAGGTGAATAGCTTGATTTAGAGACACCCTGGAAATTACCTTTGGCATGAAAGAAGGATTTGTTCTTACAGAGACTCTGTCCTGATGAAAAATGAGGAAAGGAGGTACTGCCATGAGTGCCTGTATCTCCGAGACTCTTCTTGCTGATGTGACTGCCAATAGAAAAACCGTTTTCCATGATAGAAATTATATCTCTGAGGTTGCTGCTGGCTCAAAGGGAGGAAGAGTTAATTTTTCCAATACAAAATTGAGGTCCCATGCAGGAATTGGTTGTTTTCTGGGAGGCTTGATATTCTTTACTCCTCTTAGGAACTGTCTTAGCCAAGGATGTGAGAACACTGGTGGATCACAATTGTATCTTGCTGAGATTGCTGAGGCATGAATCTTTATGGAAGAATATGAGAGTCCAGAGTGAAACATTTCTGCCAAGTATTCCAATATCTGAGGTATACTCAGTACTGTTGCATCCTGACCCCTGTTGGCAGCCCAGATGCTGAATCTCTTCCACTTGGCTGAATAGTTTTTTCTGGTGGAAGGTCTGCGTGCTTCCAATAAGATGTCTTGAACTGCCTTGGAAAGAGTGGAAGCGGAGGGAGTTAAGGTAACCTCCAGGCTGTCAGATATAATGTTTTCACGTTTTGGTGAACAGTCCTGTAGTTGTGTTGTGTTAGGAGCAGGGACCATAGGGGTAGAGGCCACGGTTTGGTCCGAGTTATGCTCAGCAGCAATGGGTACCAGTGTTGCTTTGGCCAGTCTGGAGCTATCAAGATGCCTGTTGGTTGTTCTGCTTTGATCTTCAGGATCACCTTGGTCAACAGTGGCAGAGGAGGGAATGCATACATTTTTAGGGAATTCCAGCTGAAGGAAAGAGCATCTGTTGCCCAGGCTAGAGGATGGTGGGTCCTGGTACAGAACTTTTCCAGGTGATGATTCGTGTGAGACGCAAAGAGATCTATGTCCGGTCTCCCCCATGTCTTTGTTATTTGTGAGAAAATGTGGGGATGCAGCATCCATTCGTGTGGATCCAAGAAGTTTCTGCTCAGCTTGTCCGCCAGTACATTGTCCTTGCCTGGCACAAACTGGGATTGCAGTTGTATCTTCAGACTCAGTGCTTTTTCCCAGAGAATCATTGTTAGTCTGCAGAGGGGGTATGAATGAGTCCCTCCCTGCTTGTTTATATACCACATGACAGTGGTGTTGTCTGTCCTTATTAGTAAATGTCCTTGTTGCACTGATTTTTCGAAACTCCCGATTGCATGTATCACTGCCAACATCTCTTTTTGGTTTATGTGCAGATGTCTTTCCTTTGGTGTCCATTGACCTTGAACGCATCTGCCCTCCATGTGCACCCCCCATCCATGATCTGAGGCGTCTGTTGTAATTATTTGTCCTGCTTGAGGCCTGTTGAAAGGACATGCCTTTGTTTGATTGACTTGCTTGAGCCCACCACAAGAATTCTTTTGCAGACATGGAATAAGTGGGATTACATCCTCTAGGCTTTGGCTGTGTTGGGACCATAAGCTTTTTAAATACCATTGCAGCTTTCTCATATGAAGTCTTGCCAAAGGTATCAGAAGAATGCATGATGCCATGAATCCCAGGGCCCGCAGGAGTTTCCTTGCAGTCAGCTGGGAGAGCTGTGCTAAGCCTTTGAAGTACTCTGGTAACTGTTGTTGTTTTTCCTCTGTGAGGTAGGCCATTTGTGTTTGCGCGTCCAGTTTGGCTCCTAGGAAGATAATCTGTTGGGAGGCCATAGTCTTGATTTCTGAATGTTGACTGTGTATCCCAAGGCCTGTAGTATTTGCATGACATAGTCCAAGTTTTTTGTTAAAGTTTGTTTGTTGTCTGCTTGTATGAGACAGTCGTCTAGGTAGGGGTATATTTGAATTCCCTGGAGTCTGCAGTGTGCCACTACTGATGCCAGGCATTTCGTGAACACTCTGGGCGCAGTAGATAAGCCAAACGGCAATGCTGAGAATTGATAATGCTCTGTCCCTGCAAGAAATCTGAGGTATCTTCTGCAGCTTTGTCTGATTGGGACATGCAGGTATGCCTCCTTGAGGTCCAGAGTGACCAGCCAAGACCCCTTGCCCAGCATGGGAAGGGGTTGCTGTAACGTCAGCATTTTGAACTTTGGCACAATGAGAAAGGTATTTAGAGTAGACAAGTCCAGTATAGGCCTCCATTTGTTTTCCTTTCTTGGAACAAGGAACAGTCTTGAGTAAAATCCCTGGCCTTGTTCCTGAGGAGGTACCTTTTCTATTGCTTTTATACTTAATAGCTTTGAAATTTGAATGAGTGCCTCTGCCCTTTGATGGAGTGGCAGGTTTGGCATGCCTTGTCTTGTAGGTAAAGTGTGGAAGTGGAATCTGTAACCCTTGTCTATTAAATCCAGAATCCAGTTGTCCTTGGATAAGATATGCCAGTTTTTTGAGAATAAGGATAATTTTCTGCCCAAGGGTGCTTCTCTCTGAGCCCTTGTAGGCGGTATGAAAGTCAAGTCATTGTGATTGTCCTTGTGGTGCAGCTGGACTGGCTGCAGCACTTCTTTGATTTGTAGGTTGCCATTGGCGGCCCTGTAGGAGCCTCGGTATTGGCCTCGGCCGCCTGTTCTTTCCCCTTTGAAACTTGTCCGAGTCAGGGAAGGACCAATTCTTTGAAGGCCAGTTTCTACTGAATCTGGGTGGCTGAACCTGGAGGAAATCCTTGACTGTCTGTACTGACTTAGCTTTTTCCTCAATGGACTTCAACACATCTTGTGCATTAGCACCAAAAGCTTCTGTTTCTCCAGAGGTGCATCAAGTAACTTTACTTTGACATGGTCTGGCAGTGGCTGATCTTTTAACCAAGCATGTCTACGTATCACAGCCCCAGTCATGGCTGCCCTACATGAAGCCTCCAATGCATCATAACCACACTGAAGAAAATGATTGTTAACCTGCTGAGTGTTATGTATGTGATCCTGCAATGCCTTTCTATCAATAGGCTCAGGAGAGGCTAACTTTTTCTGTAAATCATCCAGTAAAAAATCCTGGTACTGAAACATATGAAAAAGGCAATTAAGTGACCTCATGGCTAGGGTGGTAGAGGTATAAACTTTTTTACCCGATCTCTCCATAGACCTAGCTTCCCTATCCGCTGGCAAAGGATTCTTGGCAGTGGAGGTAGCCACTCCCTTGGGACCCTGTGAAATAGTTTCTAAATCCACGGTGTGGGCCTTAAAGAGATGTTTGTGAGTGTCAGGGACTCTGTAATATCTGTCTGGCTTGACAGGAGCAGGGGGGAGAGAGTCCGGGTTAGCACTAGAATCGGAGAAAACATCATGCAAAACATCCATTACCGGAGGAATAGCTAAAGGTCTGTGCTGGGGAAGCTTTAGGAAGGTACGTAGCCTTTTCCTGGAATCAGAGAATTCCTGACCCTGCCATTGGAAATGTTCCCTCATTGAGTGCAGGACTTCACCAAAAGAGAAATCCTCTGGAGAAGAGGCAGAGGGAATTGATTCCTCAGCATCAGAGTCCTCATAGGCCTGAAAGGATTCTTCTTGAATACCTGAATGTTCAGAATCTCCAGAGGCCTCATCTGAAGAGAGGTTTTCAGTCTGCTCAGTTCTAGGCCTTTTCTCTGCAGGAGGCTGAGAACCTCTGTCTGGGTGAGGCTGAGACCCCCTGATAAGGGAAATAAGGTCTGCAGCAAGAGACTTAATCTGTTTATCAGAAGAGGGGGCCTGGACAGCAGGTTTAGGATGAGCCTTGGCCTGGCTGGCGGCCTTAGCACGTGCAAAGGCCTTGATGGACATAGATACAGGAGGCCTAGCAGCCCCACGTGCAGGAGTGACCTTGTCCACCGGAATGGTGTCGGGTAAATCAAGAACTTCGGTATCCGGAGGAAAATCAACAACTGGCACCAGAGAGGTCTCCGGGACCGAAGGACTAGCTAACGCTGTGTCGTCGGCCTGGAGCGGCTGAATTACCGCTTCCGCAGGGACCGTAGCACTAGCGGAGGGTCTAGGAGTAGTATCGGTAGAGGACGCAGGCCGAGGATGCCGGTCCCGGTCCTTCCGTTTTTTGGAAGATTGAGCTGTCAGTAGATCCGACGGCTTGGTATATGCGAAGGATTCGCCAAAAAAGTCTTCAGCAAATTCTGCCCGGCGCCTGAGAGTGCGCTTATTAAAGCAAGCACAGGCAGCACAGGCCGAGACGTCGTGGTCTGGGCCCAGGCAAGGAAGACAGTAAGAATGGAAGTCCTTATGAGGTATTTGTTTACCACAAGACAAACAATTATTAACTTTCTCAATTTGTTCTGACATCGGCTGAGGCAAGAAAAAATGTTCCCCAACGGGGTACTTAGCTTTTAGATGACTTCGGTACTGAAAACACAGGAGCTGACTGACCGGCACTTGCGAACTGCTTCTGCTTCAGGCACCGCGCGGCAAGAAAGACTGAAGAAGATGGCGTCGGCCAATGCCTTTATGCTCCAGCCGTTGTGACAGAGAGGAGGCGACACCAGCCGACGCCGGACCCAGACTTTGGAATTCGGCCGACCAAGGGCTGCCTGAGGCAGGACAACCCATATGTTATGACTGCAGTTGCATTCTTGAAGGACATCAAGCATGAATAAACTGGAAAGAGTACAGCGGAAATATACTAAGGGCATCCATGGATGTGAAAATCTAACTTATTATGAAAGACTAAGATATCTGAACTTGTACAGTGTCTCTTACAGATATTTAAGAGGAGATCTTATTCAGGTATATAGGGCATTTAGGGACAGCTACCGCTGGGAATGTTTGGGGTTATCAAAAAGTACTAGAGAATCATCAGATAACCTATGTAGAAGACTCTATAGGAATGAGAAGTGTACTAACTGGTTCTCTGACACAGTAGCTGATGCTTAGAACAGACTACCAAATTACATTAAAGCAAGTACTAGTTTAGATATTTTTAAGGACAGCCTGGACATTTATTATGGGAATAAGTGTTTTGGCATATTGGCAAGCTAGAAGGGCTTTAATGCCCGTGCTTGAAACATTTGTATGTATGTATGTAATCCTGGTTATTAGATGACAATACTAAGCAACATACCTCTCAACTGCCAAGATTTTTTACATAATGTCCAGATTTTTGCCTCATATTTTTGGGCTGTTCCTCATAAAATTTGTGGTTTTGTGGCAAATCACTGGGATGATCTGAAGACTGAAGTCACCAAATAATGTCATACATTTCAGTTTCAGACTTCAAATACTTCAGAAAATGCATGTTAACACAAACTCTGTTACTCTAGCAATGTTCTAAGTTTATAACAGCAATATACAAAATCTGCCCCTATTTTTGGGCTTCTGTCCACCCCCCCAATTTGTTAGGCTTTGTATAGTTTTCTTGCACCAAGAGGTATGCTAAGCAACATGATTTATTACCCTATTAACAGATTACTTCTGTATCTTTAAAAATAAGATGGCTCTGTCTGGGAATTATCTTCAAGAACCCTAAAATAGCAATAAATCCATCAACATTTTTGAAAATGTATCAGGAGCCAATAATACCCTACACTGTGACTTTTACTGGAAACAAATTTGCCAGTTCTGTGGTGGTAAGCTCTAACGCAATTAAACTGTAGAATAAGTAAAAGCAGCCAGATAATGTTATACTCTGGAAAATTCTGTCTAGCCAAAGCAGTGAAGCAAACAACTCAAGCAGCTTTGTTGCTGTTAAGGGGAGAAGTGATCAATCAAAAAAGACTAATGAGATTCTGAACATAAAGTGACCATTAAAACAGTTTATTTGAAAGTTTATACATGGACAAGATCAATGCTTCATTCAGTGGACTCGGACATATTGTTAAATACTTAAGCATAGTCAGCTTAGTTAAGCAGATCACCGAGCAGACTAAGACACCACATGTTAATATTGCACTATAAATGCTACAGTGTAAAAACAAGGGTAATTGGCACCTGGACCCCCAGTTAAACCTGGAATATTCAGGAACTATTCTAAGGCTAACCTCCTGCTATTGAGTGAGAACCTGGCAAAATTTCAAGTCCCATACACCCTGAGAACACTTCTGCCTATGTAGAACTGTTCACAGAAACCTGGTACAAGCATGTTAATAGCTGCATAGAGGCAGCTGTACCAACCAGGAAGAAAGTACAGTTGTGTACACTTACCATAAATGTAGATGTTAGTATTCACTGTTGCAGTCAATACATTTGGGTAATCTGCTGGCAGGTTGCCCTTAGTCGGCCTGATTAACAAAGTCTTGGGTCCTACGAGAGTTGCTGTCCCTTCTTCCATGACGTCAGGTCATCAGGGGAATAAAACATGCAGCCGACACCATTACATCAGTTTTTCTTGCCCCAGATGTCAGGTGCCCCCCAAATGGGGAGCAATATATATATATATATATATATATATATATATATATATATATATATAAATAAAATTATTTAAAACACAAAAAATATACCTCCAAACAAAAGCAAATACACCAAAATGGCTTTTAAGTGTAGTAAAAGAAAGTACAGGTATAGTAAGAGAAAAAAGCAGGGGGCTGGAGGGAGGGTAAAGTACAGTTTTGTACCTACCATAAATGTAGATGTCCGATAGGTATGCATCTGCAGTCATAACATATGGGTTGTCCTGCCTCAGGCAGCCCTTCGGTCGGCCGGATTCCAAAGTCAGGGTCTGGCCCCGGCTGATGTCGCATCTTCCCCGACGTCAGAGCGTCTGGGGTATAAAAGCATCAGCCGACGCCATTTTCCTCAGTTTTTCTTGCCCCAGATGCCAGGTGCCCTCTAGGAAGGCTAAATTTGGATAAATGCAATAGAATTCCAAACATTTGCAAAATTATATATATATATATATATATATATATATATATATATATATATCTACATGTATATACAAACAAATACACCATAATAGATTCCCCCAGCTAGCTAAAAGAGGGGTAAGCACCCTAGGAATACCACAGAGGGGTAGGAGGGAGGGTAAACCTGACTGCAGATGCATACCTATCGGACATCTACATTTATGGTAGGTACAAAACTGTACTATGTCCTTCAAGGATGCATCTGCAGTCATAACATATGGGTAGAATACCATAGCCAATCTGGGGGAGGAGGTACTAAGAAAAAGATGGTGTAGTTAAGATCCCCTGCAGGACTGCAGTAGCAAAGCCTGTTCTGGATCTGGAGTATAAAGGTAGATTGTAATGTTTGGTAAATATATGCACGGAGCTCCAAGTAGCAGCTTCTAAAATGTCCTTGGTAGCCACCCCTCGTAGGAAGGCTGTAGTGGTGGTCGTGGCCCTTGTGGAATGAGGCCTGATGTTTGCAGGAACTGACTTTCCATGAAAGGAGTAACAAAATCGAATGCAATTTCCTATCCATTTTGAAATTGTCTGTTTGGAAATTGCTTTTCCTTGCACCCCAGCAGCATGTGCTACAAATAGTTGGTCAGTTTTTCTGCTACTTTTAGTTCTGTCCAAGTAGTAGCGTAGTTGTCTGTGTATATCCAGGGTGTGCAGAAGTTTTCCCCTATTCTGTGGGTTTGGGAAGAACGTAGGCAAGTGAATAGCTTGGTTCAAGGATACCCTAGATACCACCTTTGGCATAAAAGTAGGACTAGTTCTTAGTATAACTCTGTCCTGATGGAAGATAAGAAATGGCTGTACTGCCATTAATGCTTGTAACTCAGATACTCTTCTTGCTGAAGTTATTGCCAGAAGGAATGCAGTTTTCCAAGACAGAAACTGAAGATCCGCTGTTGCTGCTGGCTCAAAGGGAGGAAGTGTTAGTTTCTCCAAGACAAAGTTGAGATCCCAAGCAGGTAAAGGGGATTTTCTTGGAGGTTTGATATTTTTGATCCCTCTCAGAAATTGCTTGAGGAGAGGGTGTGAGAAGATAGGTGGATCCACATTGTATCCTGCTGAAATTGCTGAGGCATGAATCTTAATGGAAGAATAAGAAAGGCCATTGTGGAACAGTTCTGCTAAGTATTCCAGAATATGTGTCATGCTTGCCACTGTCACATCTAAGCCTTTTGATGTGTTCCAAATGAAAAATCTTTTCCATTTAGCTGAGTATGTCTTCCTTGTGGAAGGCCGGCGAGCTTCCATTATAATGTTCTTCACTCTCTGTGATAAAACATTTTGTTTTGGATTTAAGGGATTTTCCAGGCAGTTAGCTGCAATGTTTTTAAGTTGGGATGCATGATCTTGAAATTGTTCTGCGTCAGAAGAAGAGGCCATAGGGGGAGAGGCCATGGTTTTGCCTGTGACATGCTCCTCAATAGTGGATACCAGTGTTGCCTTGGCCAGTCTGGAGCTATCAGAATCACTCTTGGCTGTTCCTCCCTGATCTTCAGTAGAACCTTGTACATTAAAGGGAGAGGTGGGAAGGCATACACTTTTAGAGCTTTCCAGCTGAAAGAGAGAGAGTCCACCCTCCATGCTTGTGGGTGGTATGTCCTTGAGCAAAATGTCCTCAGTTGATGGTTGAGGGGGGAGGCGAACAGATCTATCTCCGGCGTTCCCCATGCCTTTGTTATGAGTTGGAAGATGTCTGGGTGTAGCATCCATTCGTGTGCATCCATGTTAGTTCTGCTTAAGCTGTCCGCCAGTGCATTCTCTTTTCCTGGCACGAACTGGGACTGCAGTTGGATATTGAGTTTCAGGCATAGCTCCCATAGATTCACAGCCAGCCAGCATAAAGGGTAGGAGTGTGTGCCTCCCTGCTTGTTTATGTACCACATGACCGTGGTGTTGTCTGTCCTTATTAACAGGTGGCCTTGATGGAGGAAGGGTTTGAAAGCCTCGATTGCATGCATCACTGCCAGCATTTCCTTTTGGTTTATGTGCACGTAGCTGTCCTTGAGACCATAAGCCTTGGATACAGTTGCCCTCCATGTGTGCTCCCCATCCTCGGTCTGAAGCGTCCGTGGTGATGGTTTGTTTTGTTTTTGGCTTGTTGAAAGGCAACCCTCTGTTGGACTGGCAGGCCTGAGCCCACCACAGGAATTCCTTTTGAAGGCAAGGAATGATTGGCATCAATGTTTCCAAACTGTGACTGTGTTGAGACCATACACTCCTTAGGTACCATTGTAATTTTCTCATATGCAGCCTGGCCTGTGGTATCAGAATTATGCAGGATGCCATGTAACCCAGGGCCTGCAGGATTTTCCTTGCAGTAAGCTGAGCTTGTCTTGTCAGATTCATGAAGTAATCTGGAAGTTGTTTTTGTTTTTCTTCTGTGAGAAAGGCCATTTGGGTGGTTGTGTCTAGATCCGCACCCAAAAAGGTTATCCTTTGGGATGGAACCAGTCTTGATTTTTGGATGTTGACTGTGTATCCCAATGCCTGTAGTAGGTAGATGGCATAGGCCAAGTCTTTTATCAAATTTACCTTGTTGTCCGCTTGTATAAGGCAGTCGTTCAGATAAGGGTAGATTTGAATCCCCTGAAGTCTGCAGTGTGCAATTACTGATGCCAGGCATTTCGTGAATACTCTGGGCGCAGTAGATAAGCCAAAGGGCAATGCTGAGAATTGACAATGCTCTGATCCTGCAAGAAATCTGAGGTGTCTTCTGCAGTCTGGTCGAATAGGGACGTGCAGGTATGCCTCCTTGAGATCTAGAGTCACCAGCCAAGACTCCTTGCCCAACATGGGAAGAAGTTGCTGTAGGGTCAGCATCTTGAATTTTGGCACAATGAGGTAAGTATTCAGTGCGGACAGGTCGAGAATAGGCCTCCATTGATTTTCTTTTCTTGGTACAAGAAATAGTCTGGAGTAAAATCCTTGGCCTTGCTCTGAAAGTGGTACCTTTTCTATAGCTTTCATTTGAAGCAAGTTGTTGATCTGCTTTAAAGCCTCTGCCCTCTGATTTGGTGGAAGGTTTGGCATTCCGTTTCTTTTTGGCAAAGTGTGGAAGTGGAACCTGTATCCTTTGTCTATTATTTGCAGTGTCCATGTGTCCCTTGTAATATAATGCCAATTTTCTGAGAATAAAGCAAGCTTTCCGCCCAAGGGTGCTTCCAGTTGAGCTCTGGTGGGCAGAATCAAGTCATTGAGCCTGTCCTGGTGTAGTAGTTGTTGTTGCTGCTGTTGCACTACCTCTCTGGTTGGCAGGCTGCCACTGGCGGCCTCTGTAAGAGCCCCTAGATTGGCCTCTGCCTCTGGAGCGTCTGTTCCTGCCTCTCTGGGATCTGTCCGAGTCTGGAAAGGACCAATTCTTAGTAGGCCAGTTTCTGCTGAATCTCGGTGGTTGTACTTGTAGGAAATCCTTAACTGTTTGCAAAGATTTTGCCTTTTCTTCATACTTTTTTAAGACCTCCTGAGCAGAGGAGCCAAATAAATTTTGTTTCTCCATTGGAGCATCCAGGAGTTTAGCTTTAACATGGTCTGGCAAAGATTGTTCCTTCAGCCAGGCATGCCTACGAATAACTGCCCCAGTCATGGCTGACCTAAATGAAGCCTCCAATGCATCATAACCACATTTTAAGAAATGATTACTAACCTGCTGTGAGTTGTGTACCAAAGCCTGAAGGGATTTACGGTCAAGGGGCTCAGGAGAAGAAAGCTTCTTGTTCAGTTCATCTAACAAATACTCTTGGTACTGTATCATATGAAATTGACAATTTAGTGCCCTGAAGGAAAGAGTTGCAGAAGTATATACCTTCTTTCCCCATCTCTCTAAAGCTCTAGACTCTCTTTCAGAAGGTAGGGGATTTTTGGCAGTGGCAGCCGCAACCCCTTTAGGGCCCAGAGTAATGGTTTCTGGGTCTGCAGAATGGGCTTTATACAGATGAAAATGAGAATCCGGGACCCTGTAGTATCTATCAGGTTTGGCAGGGGCCGGGGGGAGAGTATCAGGGGCTGTACTGACATCATTGTACACATTATTAATTACATTCAAAACAGGAGGTATAGCTAAGGGCCTATGCTGAGGCAAATGTAAAATGGTCCTTAATCTTTTCTAGAATCAGAGAAATCCTGACCTTGCCATTGAAAATGCTCTCTCATGGAGTGTAAAGTCGCACCAAAGGAAAACTCTTCAGGAGGGCAGGCCGAAGGGATAGATTCTTCTGCATCAGAATCCTCATAGGGCGAATAAGCCTCCTCCTGGTGGTCTGACAACTCAGAACCATCCGAGGACTCATCTGAAGAGTGTGGGTCAGAAGGCTCAGTCCTGGGCCTTTTGTCTGGTGGAGGGTGAGAGGCCCTGTCCGGGTGAGGTTGTGAACCTCTAATTAAAGAAATAAGGTCCTCTGCAAGGCTGAGGATCTGAGAACCAGAGGTAGGCCTCTGGGATGTAGTCTTGGGAGGCAAAGCTTTAGAAAGTTTAGCAGCTTTAGCCCTAGAAAAGGCCATAATGGACATGGAAGCAGGGGCCTAGCTGCCCCCGTGCAGGAGTAGATATGTCCAAAGGTATGGTGTCGGACATATCCTGGGCACTGGTTTCGTAGGTAGCTCGGTAGCCGACTCAGCGGGCCTCCCGGCCGCGGTGGTCGGTTGAGTGGATTCGGATGAAAGAATCTTGAGGACTCGGTTTGCGAAACCGAGACACTCGTGGTAGGCCTTACCGTGGTTTCAGCGAAACCGCAGGCCATGAGGTCGGTCCTTGTCCTTCGTTTTCACCAAATGTGATGTCGGAGACTCCGGCATTTTGTATGCAAAACTAGCCCCAAAAAGTCCCTCTGCAAACTCCGACCGGCGTCTAAGAGTTCGTCGGTTGAAGGAAGCACAGGCTGAACAGGACGATACGTCGTGGTCTGGGCCTAAGCAAGGAAGGCAGTAGGAATGGAAATCCTTATGAGGTATTTGTTTCCCACAAGTTAAACAATTATTTACTTTATCTGACATCGGCTGAGGCAAGAAAGAGTCCCCAACGGGGTACTTAGCTTTTTCGAAGTTTTCGGTAGCTGAAATCACTGGATCTGACCGACCGGCACTTGCGAACAGCTTCTGCTTCGGGCACCGCGCGGCAAGAAAGACTGAGGAAAATGGCGTCGGCTGATGCTTTTATACCCCAGACGCTCTGACGTCGGGGAAGATGCGACATCAGCCAGGGCCAGACCCAGACTTTGGAATCCGGCCGACCGAAGGGCTGCCTGAGGCAGGACAACCCATATGTTATGACTGCAGATGCATCCTTGAAGGACATCCAAGACTGCAACAGTGAATACACTCGAACATCTACATTTATGGTAAATGTACACAACTGTACTATGTTCTTCGTGTTTCACTGTTGCAGTCATTACATTTGGGTAGATTCCCAAAGCTAAGATTGGGAGGATGGATTTATATAGCAATAACCCACGCCTGGGTGTGGGTAATGCATGATTTACCCACGGTTGGCATGGTTTGGTCACGAGGGCGAAGCCAGAGTGGCTGAACAAAGCCAACCGTAGGTAAATCCAGCATTACCCACACCCAGAAGTGGGTTATTGCTATTATACAATGACATTATTTAAGAAAAAAAATTATTACTTTTCTTAAATAATGGCATTCTATAATGCCTCCTGGTTGCCCTTCCGCAGCTGTCCGGTATTCTGCGGCAGTTCTTATGTACTGTGCATACCTATGCCTACACAGTACATCAGAGCTGTGGGCAAAAGCAACGGAGAAAGCAACATCTCCGTTGCTTTTTACAAACTGGTTCGCTATGTTAAATGGGTTTAACATAGCGAGACAGCTTTAAAAAAAGCAACAGAGAATCTCCTTTGCTTTTTTTAAAGCTGTCTCGCTATGTTAAACCCATTTAACATAGCGAGACAGTTTTGAAAAAAACAACGGTGAATCCCGTTTAACATAGCGAGACAGTGTGAAGCAATGGAGATCTTGCGTTCTCCATTGCTGTAAAAAAAGAATTATAGTAATGGAAAAAGTCCGGGCGACCGGACCTTTTTCCATTACTATTACTCTGATTTACAACGTGCACGCTGACCAATCAGCGTGCACGTTTTTGAATATTAATGGGGGGTCATTGCATAATACAGCATTAGGACCGGCTATAAGGCCCTGCAAAACAGCAGTGGCAAAGTCAGCTCTGGATTTAGAGAAAATTGGTAAATGATAATGTTTGGTGAAAGTAAGAACTGAACTCCAGGTAGCAGCTTCTAGAATATACCTGGTAGGAACACCTCTGAGAAAGGCTGTAGAAGTAGATGCAGCCCTGGTGGAATGGGATCTGATCCCCTGGGTAAAAGGTTTTCCATGGTGCTTATAGCAGAAAAGAATACAATGGCTTATCCATTTTGAAATAGCCTTTCCCTCTGCCCCTGCAGCAAATACTACCAGCAGTTGTTCAGATTTTCTTCGAGATTTAGTCCTATTCAAGTAAAATCTAAGTTGTCTGTGTACATCCAATGAATGCAGAATCCGTTCCCCCTTGTTCTGTGGATTGGGAAAGAAAGTTGGCAAATGAATGGACTGATTAAGAGCCACACTGGATACCATCTTGGGCATGAAGAATGGGTTGGTTCTGAGTGACACCCTGCCCGCATGAAAAATGATGAAAGGCTCCACTGCCATAAAGGCCTGTAATTCAAAAACCTTCTAGCCAAAGTGATTGCTAAAAGGAAGGCTGTTTTCCAGGAGAGAAATTTTAAGTCTGCAGTAGCAGCTGGCTCAAAAAGAGGGAGAGTGAGATGTTCATCATGTTTCACTGTTGCAGTCATGACTGTAGGGTTCTCCCCTGCCGGGAGGCAGTCCTCGGTCGGCCAGAATCCCAAAGTCTGGGTCCGGCATCAGCTGTTCAGCCAAGCTCCCTGACGTCAGACAGCCAGGAGTAAAAAGCTGACAGCCGACGCCATGTTCTCCAGTCTTTCTTGCCGTCCAGTGATAGCAGTTCGCAAGTGCCGGTCGGCTGACTCCTGACAATTTTCAGTCCGAAGACTTTCTTCTCCTACTCAAAGCTAAGTACCCCATTGGGGAAAAGTACAGTTTTGTACCTACCATAAATGTAGATGTCCGATAGATATGCAACTGCAGTCATAACATATGGGTTGTCCTGCCTCAGGCAGCCCTCGGTCGGCCGAATTCCAAAGTCTGGGTCCGGCGTCGGCTGATGTCACCTCCTCTCCGATGTCAGAGCGGCTGGTGTATAAAGGCATCGGCCGACGCCATCTTCTTCAGTGTTTCTTGCCCCAGATGCCAGGTGCCCTCCTAGGAAGGCTAAATTTGGTGAATGGATAAACAATTCCAGACATGCACAACAGTAATAAACAGATACACCATAGGAGATACCCCCAGCTAATAGGGAGGGGTAGTGGACCCATAAAAAAGGTTGCAGAGGGGTAGGAGGGTGAGAAAATCCGACTGCAGTTACATATCTATCGGACATCTACATTTATGGTAGGTACAAAACTGTACTATGTCCTTCAAGAATGCAACTGCAGTCATAACATATGGGTTGAATACCATTGCCAAGCTGGGGGTGGATGGAACTAAGAAAGGGATGCTGTAGCTAAAATGCCCTGCAGGACTGCCGAAGCAAAGCCTGCTCGGGATCTGGAGTATAAGGACAGGTTGTAGTGCTTGGTAAATGTATGCACGGAGCTCCATGTAGCAGCCTTTAGAATGTCCTTTGTAGCCACTCCTCTTAGGAAAGCTGTGGATGTGGCTATAGCTCTGGTGGAGTGTGGACTAATATTGGCTGGCACACCTTTTCCATGGAAAGAATAGCAGAATCTGATGCAGTGTCCAATCCATTTTGAAATTGTTTGTTTGGAGATTGCTTTTCCTTGTACTCCAGCAGCATAGGATACAAACAGTTGGTCAGACTTTCTGGTGGCCTTAGTTCTGTCCAAGTAGTAACGTAGTTGCCTGTGTATGTCCAAAGTATGCAGCAGTTTTTCCCCCTGTTTTGTGGATTGGGGAAGAAAGTAGGCAGGTAAATAGCTTGATTTAGAGATACCCTGGAAATTACTTTTGGCATGAATGTAGGATTGGTTCTTAGAGAAACTGTGTCCTGATGAAAAATGAGGAAGGGAGGTACTGCCATGAGACTCTTCTTGCAGATGTGACTGCCAATAGAAAAAACGTTTTCCATGATAGAAATTGCATTTCTGAAGTTGCTGCTGGCTCAAAAGGAGGAAGAGTTAATTTTTCCAGAACGAAATTGAGGTCCCATGCAGGTACTGGCTGTTTTCTGGGAGGTTTGATATTCTTTATCCCTCTTAGGAACTGTCTTAGCAAAGGATGTGAAAACACTGGTGGATCACAATTGTATTTTGCTGAGATTGCTGAGGCGTGAATCTTTATAGAAGAATATGACAGTCCAGTATGAAACATTTCTGTCAAGTATTCCAATATCAGAGGTATACTCAGTAATGTTGTATCCTGACCCCTGTTGGCATTCCAGATGCTGAATCTCTTCCACTTGGCTGAATAGGTTTTTCTGGTGGAAGGTCTGCGTGCTTCCAGTAAGATCTCTTGAACTTTTTTGGAAAGAGAGAAAGCGGAAGGAGTCATGGTAACCTCCAGGCTGTCAGATGCAATGTTTTCAGGTTTTGATGGACAGTCCTGTAATTGTGTTGTGTTAGAAGCAGGGGCCATAGGGGCAGAGGCCACGGTTTGGTCCGAGTTATGCTCAACAGCAATGGGTACCAGTGTTGCCTTGGCCAGTCTGGAGCTATCAGAATGCCTGTTGGTTGTTCTGCTTTGATCTTCAGTATCACCTTGGTCAGCAGTGGTAGAGGAGGAATGCATACATTTTAGGGAATTCCAGCTGAAGGAGAGAGCATCCGTTTTCCAGGCTAGAGGATGGTGGGTCCTTGTGCAGAACTTTTCAGGTGATGATTCATGTGAGAAGCAAAGAGATCTATGTCCGGTCTTCCCCATGTCTTTGTTATTTGTGAGAAAATGTGAGGATGCAGCATCCATTCGTGTGGATCCAAGAAATTTCTGCTCAGCTTGTCCGCCAGTACATTGTCCTTGCCTGGCACAAACTGGGATTGCAAATGTATCTTCAGACTCAGGGATTTTTCCCAGAGAATCATTGTTAGTCCGCAGAGGGGATAAGAATGAGTGCCTCCCTGCTTGTTTATATACCACATGACAGTGGTGTTGTCTGTCCTTATTAGCAAATGTCCTTGTTGTAGTGATTTTTCGAAAGTCTCGATTGCATGCATCACTGCCAACACCTCTTTTTGGTTTATGTGCAGATGTCTTTCCCTTGGTGTCCATAGACCTTGAATGCATCTGCCCTCCATGTGCGCCCCCCATCCATGATCTGAGGCGTCTGTTGTAATCATTTGACCTGCTTGAGGTCTGTTGAAGGACATGCCTTTGTTTAACTGACTTGCTTGAGCCCACCACAGAAATTCCTTTTGCAGACATGGAATGAGTGGGATTACGTCCTCTAGGCTTTGGCTGTGTTGGGACCATAAGCTTTTTAAGTACCATTGCAGCTTTCTCATATGAAGTCTTGCCAAAGTTATCAGAAGAATGCAAGATGCCATGACCCCAGGGCCTGCAGGATTTTCCTTGCAGTCAGCTGGGAGAGCTTTGCAAGGCCTTTGAAGTACTCTGGTAACTGCTGTTGTTTTTCCTCTATGAGGTAGGCCATTTGAGTTTCTGTGTCCAGTTTGGCTCCTAGGAAAATAATCTGTTGGGATGGCAGTAGTCTTGATTTCTGAATGTTGACTGTGTATCCCAAGGCCTGCAGTAGTTGAATGACAGTCCAATTTGCAATTAAGGTTTGTTTGTTGTCTGCTTGTATGAGGCAGTCGTCCAGGTAGGGGTATATTTGAATCCCCTGGAGTCTGCAGTGTGCCACTACTGATGCCAGGCATTTCGTGAACACTGTGGGCGCAGTAGATAAGCCAAACGGCAATGCTGAGAATTGATAATGCTCTGTCCCTGCAAGAAATCTGAGGTATCTTCTGCAGCTTTGTCTGATTGGGACATGCATGTATGCCTCCTTGAGGTCCAGAGTGACCAGCCAAGACCCCTTGCCCAGCATGGGAAGGAGTTGCTGCAACGTCAGCATTTTGAACTTTGGCACAATGAGAAAAGTATTTAGAGTAGACAAGTCCAGTATAGGCCTCCATTTGTTTTCTTGTCTTGGAACAAGGAACAGTCTTGAATAAAATCCCTGGCCTTGTTCCTGAGGAGGAACCCTTTCTATTGCTTTTATGCTCAACAGCTTTGAAACTTGAGTGAGTGCCTCTGCCCTTTGATGATGTGGCAGGTTTGGCATGCCTTGTCTTATTGGTAAAGTATGGAAGTGGAATCTGTAACCCTTGTCTATTAAATCCAGAATCCAGTTGTCCTTGGTTAAGATATGCCAGTTTTTTGAGAATAAGGATAATTTTCCTCAGCATCAGGTGCTTCTCTTTGAGCCTTTGTAGGCGGTATGAAAGTCAAGTCATTGTGATTGTCCTTGTGGTGCAGCTGGGCTGCCTGGGCCACTTCTTTGATTTGGAGGTTGCCATTGGCGGCCCCTGTAGGATCCTCGGTATTGCCCTCTACCTCGGGCACGCCTGTTTTTTCCCCTTTGAAACTTGTCAGAGTCGGGGAAGGACCAATTCTTTGAAGGCCAGTTTCTGCTGAACCTGGGTGGCTGAACCTGGAGGAAATCCTTGACTGTCTGTACTGACTTAGCTTTTTCCTCAATGGATTTCAACACATCTTGTGCATTAGCACCAAAAAGCTTCTGTTTTTCCAGAGGTGCATCAAGTAACTTTACTTTAACATGGTCTGGCAATGGCTGATCTTTTAACCAAGCATGTCTACGTATCACAGCCCCAGTCATAGCTGCCCTACATGAAGCCTCCAATGCATCATAACCACACTGAAGAAAGTGATTGTTAACCTGCTGAGTGTTATGTATATGATCCTGCAATGCTTTCTTATCAATAGGCTCAGGAAAGGCTAGCTTTTTCTGTAAATCATCCAGTAAAAAATCCTGGTACTGAAACATATGAAAAAGGCAGTTAAGTGAACTCATGGCTAGGGTGGTAGAGGTATAAACTTTTTTACCCCATCTCTCCAGGGACCTAGCTTCCCTATCCGCTGGCAGTGGATTCTTGGCAGTGGAAGTAGCCACTCCCTTGGGGCCCTGTGAAATAGTTTCTAGATCCACAGAGTGGGCCTTAAAGAGGTGTTTGTGAGTGTCAGGGACCCTATAATATGTCTGGCTTGACAGGAGCAGGGGGGAAGAGAATCAGGGTTAGCACTGGAGTCAGAGAAAACATCATCCAAAGCATCCATAACTGGAGGAATAGCTAAAGGTCTGTGCTGGGGAAGCTTGAGGAAGGTACGTAGCCTTTTCCTGGAATCAGAGAATTCCTGACCCTGCCATTTAAAATGTTCCCTCATAGAGTGCAGGACTTCACCAAACGAGAAATCCTCTGGAGGGAGGCAGAGGGAATTGATTCCTCAGCATCAGAGTCCTCATAGGCCTGGAAGGATTCTTCTTGGGTATCTGAATGCTCAGAATCCCCAGAGGCTTCATCTGAAGAGAGGTTGTCAGCCTGCTCAGTTCTGGGCCTTTTCTCTGCAGGTGGCTGAGAACCTCTGTCTGGGTGAGGCTGAGACCCCTGATAAGAGAAATAAGATCTGCAGCAAGAGACATGATCTGTTTATCAGAAGAAGGGGCCTGAGCAGCAGGTTTAGGATGGGCCTTGGCCTGGCTGGCGGCCTTAGCACGTGCAAAGGCCTTGATGGACATGGATACAGGAGGCCTTGCAGCCCCACGTGCAGGAGTAACCTTGTCTACAGGAATGGTGTCGGGTAGATCCAGAACTTCGGTTTCCGGAGGAAAATCCACAACTGGCACCGGAGAGGTCTCGAGACCGAAGGACGTGTTAGCGCTGTGTCGTCGGCCTGGAGCGGTTGAATTACCGCTTCGAAGGACGAGCACTAGCGGAGGGTTTAGGAGTTGCATCGGTGGTGGACGCGGGCCGAGGATGTTGGTCCCGGTCCTTTCGTTTTTTGGTAGATTGAGTTGTCGGTTGATCCGAAGGCATAATATATGCGAAAGATTCACCGTAAAAGTCTTTGGCAAATTCTGCCCGGCGCCTGAGAGTGCGCTTATTAAAGCAAGCACAGGCAGCACAGGCTGAGACGTCGTGGTCTGGGCCCAGGCAAGGAAGGCAGTAAGAATGGAAGTCCTTATGAGGTATTTGTTTACCACAAGACAAACAATTATTAACTTTCTCAATTTGTTTTGACATCAGCTGAGGCAAGAAAAAATGTTCCCCAACAGGGTACTTAGCTTTTAGATGACTTCGTACTGAAAACACAGGAGATGACCGACCGGCACTTGCGAACTGCTTCTGCTTCGGGCACCGCGCGGCAAGAAAGACTGAAGAAGATGGTGTCGGCCGATGCCTTTATACTCCAGCCGCTCTGACGTCGGAGAGGAGGTGACACCAGCCGACGCCGGACCCAGACGTTGGAATCCGGCCGACCGAGGGCTGCCTGAGGCAGGACAACCCATATGTTATGACTGCAGTTGCATTCTTGAAGGACATCTTTTTTCTTGCTCCAGTCCGATGTCAGAAAAAGTTAATAATTGTATTTCATGTGGGAAGCAAATACCTCATAAGGATTTTCATTCTTACTGTATTCCTTGCTTAGGCCTTGACCACAATGTAGCTAGTTGTCAGTTTTGTGCTAGATTCAATCAGCATACTATTAAACAAAGGTACGATTTTGCATTTCATTACTTAGGTAGGCGTTTTAATTACAAAATGTCGTCGGATACTGTTCCAGCTACCGGAGTTCACAAACGACGCAAGGACAAAGACAGGCCTCTGAGGTCCAAATCAGACGATATCGCACAAGCAGAGCCAGTTTCAGGTTCGTTGGTCGTCAGTGAGGCACTTTTGCAGCCCCTGTCTTCGGCCATTTCAGAACCGATAGCCGAAACGGACTCCCACGAGGAGCCAACTAGGCCTTTGAATATTTCTGTTGCAGGACCTTTGGACAATGCTCCTTCGGATGGGTCCGGAGCCACTGTGCAGGTACCGGCTTCCGAAGGGGTTTTCAGGCCTACTCAGCTTCTAATAAAGGCAAAGCCAAAGACAAAGGCAAAGACTCTTTCCAAATCAAAGACTGCAGCCCAGGCCTTTTCTGATCCGGCTCCCAAGTCTCAGAAACAGTTACTTAAGATGGCGGAGGACTTACTTACTATGATTAGGGGTTCACATCCCCCTCCAGATAAAAGGCCAAGGCAGGAAGTTTATTATGACTCCTCTGATCAGGCTTCTGTTTCTTCAGTTTCTTCTTCTGACCAGGAATATTCTTTCCCTCCTTATGAGGATTCTGATGCTGAGGAATCCATTCCTTCAGCTTCTCCCCCTGAGGATTTCTCTTTTGGGGAAACTTTGCATGAAATGAGGGAACATTTCCACTGGGAAGGACAGGAGTATTCAGAATCTAAGAAAAGACTGAGGGATTTTCTTCTTCTTCCCCAACATAGACCCCTGGCTATTCCTCCTATTTTGGATATTGTGGATGATGCTTTTTCGGAGGCTAATTTAACTCCTGATTCTTTTCCTCCAGCTCCTGCTAAGCCAGACAGATACTATAGGGTTCTTGATTCCCACCATTTTTTATTCAAGAACCCTACTGCTGACCCTGAAACCATTTCTCAGGGTCCTAAGGGCGTAAAGGCCACTTCTGCTAAAAACCCCATTCCCACTGAGAAGGATTCCAGATTGTTAGAAAGATGGGGCAAAAAAGTGTACACTTCTGCTACTTTATCTATTAGGGCTTTAAACTGTCAGTTTCATATGCTGAAATACCAGCAATTTCTCCTGTCTGTTCTAAAACAAAAGCTAACTTCCATTTCCGCCTGTGCAGATGATAAGGAGCTACATGACTTAATGCATGCCACTGAACAAGTTGGGAAGCATGGTTTACACTGTGGATTTGATGCCTTGGGTACTTCTTGTAGGGCTGCTGCCTCTGGCACAGTAATTAGAAGGCATGCATGGTTAAAGGAACAAAATTTGCCAGATCAAGTAAAAGCTAAATTATTGGATGCTACTGTTCAGCATAATGTTTTGTTTGGATCTAAAGCTGAAGAAGTGATTAAAAAGATGGAGGACAAGGCAAAATCCATGCAAACAGTTAAAGATTTCTTACAAGTACAGCCACCCAGATTTAGTAGGAATTGGCCTACAAAAAATTGGTCCTTTCCCAATTCAGACAGGCCTCAGAGGGGTAGATACAGACGCTCCCAAGGAAGGCCTCAAACGCAAGCCTCTTATAGACCAAGACAGTGGACTGCTTCCACCCCTAGGGGAGGAGAGGACAGGTTGCAAGCTCATAGGAAACAGACCCAATGACTCCCTCTGTTGGGCTGCAGGAACTTCTTGCCTGGAAGCCCCTCTCGGAGGAAAACTTTCTCTTTTTCAACTAAATTGGACTCATATAACCCAAGACAAGTGGGTTCTGGATGTAGTTTCAAGAGGTTACAAATTCCATTTTCATACCCTACCAAGGCCAACAAGCGGATGGCCAGATCTTCCAAAACATCAATGGTCAGAGGCCTTAAACCAGGTGGAAGCTCTCTTGGCTATGAAAGCCATAGAACTAGTTCCACTTTCAGAGATGGGACAAGGTTTTTACTCAAGGCTCTTTCTAGTCCCCAATAAGCAAAATTCATGGAGATCCATTCTGGATCTGTCAGTCTTGAACACTTTTCTAGACATACCAAAATTCAAGATGCTTACTCTACAGCAGCTACTTCCAATGCTGACCAAAAATGCATGGATGGTAACTTTGGATTTAAAGGAGGCATATTTACACATTCCCATCAGGCAGGAACGCAGAAAATACCTCAGGTTCAAGGCCGGATCGAGGCACTATCAATTCTCTGCGCTGCCCTTTGGATTGTCTACTGCGCCCAGGGTCTTCACCAAATGCCTGGCTCCAGTAGTAGCTTATTGCAGACTCAAGGGAATTCAAATTTACCCTTATCTGGACGACTGTCTTATTCAGGCAGACAGCAAGGATGTCTTACTCCAGCATCTAGAGTTTGTTCAGAATCTTCTCAAGTTCCTGGGATTCACTGTAAACATAAAAAAGTCAAATTTGACACCCTCAAAACAGACAATTTTTCTGGGTGCTTCTCTAAACACAACAACCCAGATGGCATTTCTGACATACGAAAAACAATTGCAGCTGGCCTCAACTTTCAAAACCTTGGTAACTTTAACTCAGCTATCTGCAAGGAGATTCCTGCAGGCTTTGGGTTACATGGCCTCTTACATGGCCTCCTGTATCCTTCTCGTACCATATGCAAGACTACATATGAGGAAAAAACAGTGGTACCTAAAAAGTGTATGGTCTCAGCATTGCCACAGTTTAGACATACTGATCTCCGTCCTGCCTTGTCTTCAAAAGGAATTCCTTTGGTGGTCCAAGGTATGTACTCTAAACAAAGGAAAACCCTTCTGTCTGCCTCCTGCCACTCAGATACTGACCACGGACGCCTCAGATTATGCATGGGGAGCCCATTTTCAGGGCAACTGTCTGCAGGGCCTTTGGACAAAGGATCAGAAGCACCTGCATATCAATTTAAAGGAAATGTTAGCCGTTCAGAAAGCTCTATTGGCCTTCAGGAATCTTCTGCAACCAGGACAACTACTGATACGGACAGACAACACCACAGTTATGTGGTACATAAACAAGCAAGGGGGATCTCATTCCTATCCCCTTTGCAGACTAGCCATGGATCTTTGGAACACAGCTCTAGCTTGCAATCTGGACCTTCAAGCACAGTTTCTACCAGGGAAGCAAAACTTCCCGGCAGACAAGTCTAAGCAGAAACCTTTCGGACCCACACAAATGGATGCTGGACACCAAAATATTCAAGATGATTACTGCAGTCTGGGGATGTCCTCACATAGACCTCTTTGCATCCCACCTCAATCATCAACTACAGATTTTTTGCACCAGGACTTTCCACGAACAAGCTTGGAAAGTGGATGCACTATCATTCAGTTGGAGAAACCTCTCGGGATATGCCTTTCCGCCTCTTCCTCTTCTTCCAGGGGTATTATTAAAGATCAAACAGGACAAGCCCAAGATGATAATCTTGCTGGCCCCAAATTGGCCACGACAGTTTTGGTACCCAACACTGAAAAACCTTTGTCTGGAGCCCCCTTGGGTTTTACCACAGACTCCAAACCCTCTGTCCCAACACCAGGGTTAGGTTCTACACTCCCATGTCAAAACTCTCAGCCTGGCAGCCTGGTTAATCCAGGGTCTTTGAATCATTCTCTCCTACCCAAGCAGGTTATGGATGTCATTTTAGAAGCCAGACGTCCTAGCACTAGAAAATCTTATGCAGGAAAATGGAAAAGATTTTGTTCCTAGATGCAGGCTCAGGATTCTGATCCTCTTATTCCTAACATTCCTCAGATTTTACTTTACCTGACAGACCTCTTACATAAGGGTCTCTCTTTCTCTTCCATAAAGATTCATGCCTCTGCTATTTCTGCTCATTATAATACAGACCCTCCAATCTTTTCCCACCAGCCCATGAGACAGTTTCTCAGAGGAGCTAAGAACTTAAGGCCCCCAAGATCTCCTCCCATTCCTGCTTGGGATCTCAAATATGTTTTGGAAAAGCCCACCTTACCTCCTTTTGAGCCTGCTGCCACATCTGACATCAAGTTTTTATCTTGGAAGACAACCATCCTGTTAGCTCTGACCTCTGCCAGGAGAGTTTCATGAGTTGCAAGCTCTTATGGCTGTAGAATCTTATATTATTTTTCATCAAGACAGGGTGTCTTTAAGGACTAATCCTACTTTCATGCATAAGGTGGTTTCCAAAGTGGCCTTAAATCAAACTATTCACTTGCCAACTTTTTCCCCACTCCTCAAAATAAAGGGGAAAGGATCTTACATTCCTTGGACGTACACAGACAGCTGCGTTTTTACCTGGACAGAACCAAGGACATCAGGAAATCAGAGCAATTGTTTGTTTCTTATGCTTCAAGTTCCCAAGGTAAAGCCATTTCAAAACAGACCATTTCTAAATGGATTGCTCATGGAATCAGATTTTGCTATTCACACCATGGAAAGCAAATCCCAGGGAGTATAAGGGCTCACTCTACCAGAGCTGCTGCCACTTCAGCTGCCTTCCTCAGGGGAGTTCCTACCAAAGACATTTTGGAAGCTGCAACTTGGAGTTCAGTGCATACTTTTTCCAAGCACTACAATCTACCTCTCTACTCTAAGTCTAGGGCAGGCTTTGCTTCTGCAGTCTTGCAGGGCCTTATAGCCGCCCCCTCTACTTTATGATCACCTCCCTTTCATTCTGCTTTGGGATTCTACCCTACAGTCATGACTGCAACAGTGAAACACGATGAACATAGTACAGTTGTGTACACTTACCATAAATGTAGATGTTCGAGTGTCTTCACTGTTGCAGTCTGGGTTTCCCTCCCTCCTGTCCCCTCTTATTTTTTCTTTTGTGTGGTTCCTTTTTTCTCCCTTCTTCTGAGGTGTATTTGCAAAGGGTATGGGACCTTACTCATTTTGGAACTCCTGACATCTGGGGCAAGAAAAACTGGAGAACATGGCGTCGGCTGACAGCTTTGTACTCCTGGCGCTCTGACGTCAGGGAGCATGGCTGAACAGCCGACGCCGGACCCAGACTTTGGGATTCTGGCCGACCGAGGACTGCCTGCCGGCAGGGGAGAACCCTACAGTCATGACTGCAACAGTGAAGACACTCGAACATCTACATTTATGGTAAGTGTACACAACTCTACTTTTCTCCAATACAAAATTAAGGTCCCAGGCAGGGGTTGGAGCTCTCCTGGGTGTTCTCAAGTTTTTGGCCCCTCTGAGATACTGCTTTCACAGAGGATGAGAGAAGAGGGGAGGTTCTGTGTTGTAATGAGCTGAAATGGCTGAGGCATGGATTTTAATGGAAGAAAAAGACAGCCCCTTGTGAAGCATCTCAGTTAAGTATTGTAAAATCTGAGGTAAATTGGGCACTTCTGTGCTTATCCCGTGAGATTGATTCCAGGCACAGAATCTTTTCCATTTGTCAGCATAAGATTTTCTAGTACTAGGTCTTCTCGCCTCCAAAATGACATCCATCACAACTTTGCTGAGGGATGCTAAGGGGGAATTTAAGTGATTAGCCAAGCTGCAAGATTCAAAGTTTGGAGCTGAGGGTGCAGAATTTGGTTGTTCTGCAGAGACAGTAAGGAAGGTGTCTGAGGCAGGTGCCAAGGAGAGATTTGTGACAGACTGTGTATGAGTGGGTAACAGTGTTGGCGAGGCCAGTCTGGAGCAATCAAAATCATTTTTGGTTTGTCTTGTTTGACTTTTAGCAGAACTTTGGAGAGTAGAGGCAGAGGGAGAAAGGCATAGAGTGATAGGTTTTCCCAGCTGACGGACAGAGCATCCACTTTCCAGGCTTTTTTGTGAGGAGTTCTTGTGCAAAATTTGTCCAACTGGTAGTTCTGGGGTGAGGCAAAAAGATCTATATCTGGGCTCCCCCATTTGCGTGCCAACATGTTGAAAATCAGTGGGTCCAGTTTTCATTCATGTGGGTCCATGAGATTTCTGCTTAGTTCCTCTGCCAGAATATTCAGCTGACCTGGCAGGAATTGAGCTTGAAGTTGTACTTGATAGCTCAAGGCCGTGTTCCACAATGCCATGGCTAGTCTGCAGAGGGGGTAGGAATGTGTACCCCCCTGCTTGTTTATGTACCACATAACTGTGGTGTTGTCTGTCTTTACCATTAGTTGTCCTGGATGAAGGCAGTCCTTGAAGGCTGTCAGTGCATTCTGTACAGCTAGCATTTCTTTTTGATTGATATGAAATTGCATTTGATTTGGGCTCCATTTGCCTTGAATGCACTTCCCCCAGCCAGATGAGCCCCCATGCATAGTCTGTTGCGTCTGTAGTTAGGGTTTGGGCGGCAGGGGGTGGTGTGAATGGCAGTCCCTTGTTTTGGTGGCAGGCCTCTGCCCACCATAGGAACTCTGGTTGCAGGCAAGGAATGATAGGAATCATTGTTTCCAGGCTGTGACAATGTTGACTCCATAAACTTTTAAAGTACCACTGAAGTTTTCTCATATGCAGTCTTGCATATGGAATTAGTAGAATGCAGGAGGCCATGAACCCCAAGGCTTGCAGTATTTGTCTTGCAGATAGCAGGGTTTTTGTGTTCACCTGTTTGAATTAAGTCACCAAATGAAGTTGCTTTTCTAGTGTAAGGAAAGCCATCTGGGCAGTTGTATTCAAGCTTGCACCCACGAATGTAATTTTTTGAGAGGGTACCAGTTGTGATTTATTTTCGTTTACAGTGTACCCTAAACAAGTTAGAACCCTTTTTACAAACGCCAGATGTTTTAGAAGAATGGCCTTGTTTGCTGCCTGAAGTAGACAATCGTCCAAGTATGGATATATTTGAATATTTCTTTGCCTGCAAAATGCAATTACTGGAGCCAGGCACTTTGTAAAGACCCTGGGCGCAGTAGATACGCTAAACGGCAGTGCAGAGAACTGATAATGCAAGTAGCCTGCTTTGAAGCGGAGGTATCTTCTGCAAGATTCCCTGATTGGGATATGCAGGTAAGCCTCTTTTAAATCTAGAGTTGCCAACCAGGCATCTTTGCCTAGCATACGAAGTAACTAGTGAAGATTCAGCATCTTGAATTTTGAAATGTCCAGGAAGGTGTTTAGAGTAGACAGGCCCAGAATTGGACGCCATGATTTGTCTTTTCTGGGTACCAGGAAAAGTCTGGAATAGAAACCTTGTCCCTTTTCCTCTTCTGGTACTAGTTGAATAGCCCCCATGTTTAAGAGGGGAAGTACTTGTTTCTGGGCCTCTGCCCACTGATTTGGGGGTAGGTCTGGCCATCTGTTTGGAGTTGGCAACATGTGGAAATGAAATCTGTATCCCTGGGATACTATATTTAAAACCCATTTGTCCTGGGTTACAAGATGCCAGTTTTTTCCATGAAGAGCCAGCTTTCCCCCCAAAGGGGCAGCTAAAAGATAAGTGCTTGGTAACTTTAGAGAGAAGTCATTGAGACTGCTTACCATAAGGAGGTGTCTTGTTTCCAGATTTGGAAGAGGAGGCACCCCATTGCTTAGTTCTGAAAGTCCCTTGGGACTGAAACCTGGTGCCTTTGGAATGTCTGGGTTTGGCTTGAGTGGCTCTGGAAGGCACTGGAAAGGACCGGTTCTTAGTAGGCCAGTGCCTACTAAATCTTGGAGGCTGCACTTGTAAGAAATCTTTCACTGTTTGCATAGATTTGGCTTTATCTTCCATCTTTTTTAGAACTTCTTCAGCCTTATTACCAAAGAGACGGTCCAGTTGCAAAGGAGCATCCACCAATTTTCTTTAACATGATCAGGCAGGGATTGCTCTTTGAGCCACGCATGCCTTCTAAGCACAGACCCAATTACAGCAGCCCTGCAAGAGGCCTCCAAAGAATCAAAACCACATTGCAAAGTATGTTTTCCAACTTGTTCAGCTGAATGCAATAAATCCTGTAAATCTTTATTTTCCACACGGTCAGAAATCAACATCATTTTTTGTTAAAGCAGTCCCATGATATGCTGATGATATTTTAGCATATGGAATTGACAGTTTAAAGCCCTGATTGCCAAGGTTATAGAAGTGTAAACCTTCTTACCCCATCTATCCAGTGCCCTGAAATCTCTATCAGAAGGGGCAGGATTTTTAGCAGTAGAAGCCTTAATGCCCTTGGGGCCCCGAGAAATGGTTTCAGGATCCGCAACAGGATTTTGAAAAGGAATTGGTGGGAATCAGGAACCCTGCAGTATCTGTCTGGCTTACAAGGGGCCAGAGGAAGAGAATCAGGAGCCATACTAGATTCTGAAAACACATTATCAACAATGTCTAGAACAGGAGGAATAGCCAAAGGCCTATGCTGAGGAAGAAGAAGAAAATCCCTAAGCCTCTTTTTAGATTCAGAAAAATCCTGACTTTCCAAGTGGAAATGTTCTTTAAGGTATCTAAAGTTTCCCCAAAAGAAAAATCCTCAGGGGGAGAAGCAGAAGGAATGGAATCCTCTGCATCAGAGTCCTCATAAGTAGGTATAGACAAATCCTGGTCATTAGAAGAGTCAGAAGAAAAACAGTCTTGTTCAGAAGATTCATAGTCAATTTCAGCCCTAGGCCTCTTAGAAAGGGGGGGGGGGTTGGCTACCCCTGAATTAGAGTAACTAAATCTTCAGCCATTTTGAACATTTCTTTTTTAGGCATGGGGCCTGCACATGTGGCCTGGGTGTCGGTTTTTTAGACATAGATCGAGATTTTGGCCCTAATATTGAAGATGGTGTCGGTTTAATATACAAATCTGTAGGCCTGAATACACCCTCAGAGGTCGGTGCTTGCACAGCGGCTCCGGACCCATCCAAGTTAGAGACATCCGCGGGTTCCATAATTGATGCATCACGCAGCATACCAGACTCCAAATGGGTCTCAGTAGAGGTCTGCGAATCAGACATAGCGGGTATCAGGGGCTGCGAAAGCACCTCACTGAGTACCGATGAACTGGCGACTGGCTTAGGAGAAACGTCATCAGCAGTTTTGGACCTCAATGTCCTGTCTCTGTCTTTTTCTTTGTGTTTTTTCGGTATTCCGGTAGTCGGATTGCTAACTGACGTCATTTCTGGGTAATTAAACCGTGATCCAAAATATTTAAAAGCAAAAATGTACCGACAACGGACAGTGCGCAGATTAAATAAAGCACAGAACCGGCAACAAGGTACGTCGTGGTCAGGGCCTAGGCAAGGAATATAGTAGAAATGGAAATCCTTATGAGGTATTTGCTTCCCACAAGTAATACAATTATTAACTTTTACTGACATCGGAAATGAGCAAGAAAAAGTTTCCCCAACGGGGTACTTAGCTTTTTAGTTGAAGACTTCGGTTCTGAAACTCGAAAACGAAAATTTCAGGAGTCGGCCGACCAGCACTTGCGAACTGCTTCTGCTTTGGGCATCGCGCAGCAAGAAAGACTGATATTATGGTGTCAGCTGCATGTTTTATACTCCTGATGACCTGACGTCATGGAAGAAGGGACAGCAACCAAAGCGGGACCCAAGACTTTATTAATCAGGCTGACTGAGGGCAACCTCCCAGCAGATTACCCAAATGTAATCACTGCAACAGTGAAACACGAAGAACATGTACAGAGCTAACTCAAAAAACAAGCCGCCCTGGTGGAATCACAAAATCAATCGGCTGTATAACAGGAGGAACAAAATCATGGCAAAAATTAGGAGGTGCAGCACCCAGCAGGATAAAAGCACTCTCAAACTAAACAAACTCAGAGAAAAAATAATGTCTACCAAAGCCAAATTTGAGGAAAGTTTGGCCTCCCAGGCTAAGGATAACCACAAAGCATTCTTTAGCTATGTCCACAACCTCAAAGGCAATACAGAATTGTGTGCAGAGCTCATTGTACATGGAAATGCCTATACTGAGCCAGAAGATATAGCAAGCCTCCTGGCTGGTAAATTCAGCTCCAACTTTACCCCTCACCCCCCCCCATCAACTTTCCCTCAGGTAATATCAAATATAACTCCCCCTACTATCACTAGGGAACAAGTCCTTAATGCTCTCTCGAAGACCAAGAACACTGCATCAATGGGCCCAGACAATATCCCAGGATGCTTTCTTAATAGCATGAAACATGACCTATCAGGGGCTCTGCAATTACTGTTTAACTGTAGCCTCCAAACAGGCTTCATGCCTTGTGAATGGAGAAAAGCCACAATCGTCCCTCTGCACAAAGGTGGTCCATCTACAGACCTTGGAAACTACAGACCCACAGGTCTCACTAGTCTTATATGTAAAGCCATGGAAAGAATTATCATGGAGATGATCAACAGAGATATAGTAAACCTCCAGACACTTGACCCAACCCAGTTTGGTTTCACTCAAGGCAGATCATGCCTACTCAACCTGGAGGACTTCTTTGAGAAGGTCACCAAAGCAATGGATGAGGGCAAAGTCGTTCACACTGCCTACCTTGACCTGGCCAAGGCACTTGACATAATACCCCACTCGGGCATTGTTGATCAACTCAAAAGGTTAGCTACAAACCCGTACATCATCTGGTGTATAGCCAAATGGCTCACAGACAGGGGCCAGGAAGTTAGAATTAGGGAGTCCACCTCTACAAAGAGGTCAGTCACAAGTGGAGTCCCCAAGGGATCAGTCCTTGGACCGCTCCATTTTGACATTTACTACTTTACTACTCAGAAGTCAAAGCCAATGTCTGTGGTCTCTGGCTGACTAAATTTGCAGATGATTGCAAATTAGCTGTCATTGAATCTAACACTGACACAAATGTTCTCCAGGAGGGGCTGACACAGACAAAAAACTGGTGTCAGAGCCATGGACTAAAACTGAATGCCAAGAAATGTAAAAGAGTATCCTTTGGGAAGACATCCATCCCTGGTTCATAGGTGTGTACTAGGCTAATAGCCCTAGAGCCTTTACAAGCCTAGCCTATAGGATTACCCTGGCATTGTGCCACCCGACCTTAGTTCCCAGTGCCTCTGTTGAGAAGAGCAACTGAAATGATCCCCAGGGTGAATTTTCCATTTCCCATCCACTCATCAAAATTTCTCTTGAAGATGGCCAGTGAGGCGCTCTGCTTGACATGTATGTGAAGTCTATTCCATAGCATGGGCAGTCTCTGGGTTATGAACCTGTCCCTCCAGCTTGTTCTGTTGATTGTGGTAATGAAGTTGAGGTCTCTGGAGCGTGTAGTGCAGAGGGAATGGGATTTCTTTAGACATAGTATTTCTAACAGAGCTGGGTAAGACATGGCTTTGTAAGTCGAGCAGAGATCACCTCTAAGTAGGCGATATGAGACAGAGAATAGCTGGGAGTTTTTTGAGTCTGTCCATATAGGACAAGTGTTTAAGGCCTAGGATCCTCTTTGTGAGGTACTTTCGCGGCCTCTCCAGTTGTTGTAGGTGTCTAGTGAGGTACATGCCAAATGGGGCATTGTACTCGATGACTGGCCTAATGATGGAAGAGTAGAAAGAGACAATGACCTCTTTCTTCCTGGATGCAAAACCCTTAGTAATGAAATGTGCCCCATAGAAGGACTTTCTGACCACAGTGGCAATGCAGTGATCAAAAGACAGGTTGCTGTCATCCTGTGTTCCCAGATCTGTTATAAAGCCTTCTGTGTTCAGAGGACTACCATCGATGTGGTAATTCATGGGAACCGGGTTTTTCCCAAAGGGGATGACGACACATTTTTTGGCACTGAGCTTAAGGCCATGGTTCTGACACCAGTCGTTGGTCTCACTGACTTCTCTAGGATGTCAACATCACTCGGGGAGTTAATTATGGCTCCCAACTTGGAATCGTCTGCAGACTTTGTCAGCCAGAGTCCACTCGTGTTGGCCTGGACTTCAGAGAAGTAGACACCAAACAGGAGAGGACCCAGGTAATTATCATATTGACAAAGTACAGTTGTGTACACTTACCATAAATGTAGACGTTGAGTGTTTTCACTGTTGCATTCATTACATTTGGGTAATCTGCTGGCAGGTTGCCCTCAGTCGGCCTGATTAACAAAGTCTTGGGTCCTGTGTCGGTTACTGTCCCTTCTTCCATGACGTCAGGTTGTCAGGGGTATAAAACATGCAGCTGTTACATCAGTTTTTCTTGCCCCAGATGTCAGGTGCCCCCCAAAAGGGGAACAAAATATATATAAATAATTTAAAACACAAAAATATACCTCCAAACAAAAGCAAATACATCAAAAAGGCTTTTAAGTGTAGTAAAAGAAAGGAGAGGCATAGTAATAGAAAAAACAGGGGACTGGAGCGAGGGTAACCAGGACTGCAACAGTGAAAACACTCGAACATCTAACATTTATGGTAAGTGTACACAACTGTACCATGTTCTTTGTGTTTCACTGTTGCAGTCATTACATTTGGATAGATTCCCAAAGCTAAGGTTAGAAGGATGGATTTATACAGCATTAGGACCGGCTATAAGGCCCTGCAAAACAGCAGTGGCAAAACCAGCTCTGGATTTAGAGAAAATTGGTAAATGGTAGTGCTTAGTGAAAGTATGAATTGAACTCCAGGTAGCAGCTGCTAGAATATTCCTAACAGGAACACATCTGAGAAAGGCTGCAGAAGTAGATGCAGCCCTGGTGGAATGGGATCTGATCCCCTGGAGGATAGGTTTTCCATGGTGCTTATAGCAGAAATGAATACAATGGCGTATCCATTTGGAAACGGTTTGCTTTGAAATAGCCTTTCCCTCTGCCCCTGCAGCAAATGCTACCAGCAGTTCTTCAGATCTTCTTCGAGATTTAGTCCTGTCCAAGTAAAATCTAAGTTGTCTGTGTACATCCAATGAATGCAGAATTCGCTCTCCCTTATTCTGTGGATTGGGAAAGAAAGCTGGCAAAGGAATGGACTGATTAAGAGCCACACTGGATACCACCTTGGGCATGAAGGATGGACTGGTCCTGAGTGACACCATGTCCGTATAAAAGATGATGAAGGGCTCCACTGCCATAAGGGCCTGTAATTCAGAAATCCTTCTAGCCGGAGTAATTGCTAAAAGGAAGGCTGTTTTCCAGGAAAGAAATTTTAGGTCTGCAGTAGTAGCTGGCTCGAGAGGAGGTAGAGTGAGTTTCTCCAAAACAAAGTTAAGGTCCCAGGCAGGGGTTGGAGCTCTCCTGGGTGGTCTCAAGTTTTTGGCCCCTCTGAGATACTGCTTTAACAGAGGATGAGAGAAGAGGGGGGAATTCTGTGTTGTAATGAGCTGAAATGGCTGAGGCATGGAATTTTATGGAAGAAAAAAACAGACCCTTGGGAAGCATCTCAGTTAAGTATTGCAAAATCTGAGGTAAATTGGGCACTGCTGTGCTCATCTCTTGAGATTGATTCAAGGCACAGAATCTTTTCCATTTGTCAGCATAAGATTTTCTAGTACTAGGTCGTCTTGCCTCCAAAATGACATCCATCACAGGTTTGCTGAGGGATGCTAAGGGGGAATTTAAGTGATTAGCCAAGCTGCAAGATTCAATGTTTGGAGCTGAGGGTGCAGCATTTAGTTGTTCTGCTGAGACAGTAAGGAAGGTGTCTGAGGTAGGTGCCATGGAGGAATTTGTGACAGACTGCTTAGGAGTGGGTACCAGTGTTGGCGAGGCCAGTCTGGAGCAATCAAAATCATTTTTGGTTTGTCCTGTTTGACTTTTAGTAGAACTTTGGAGAGCAGAGGCAGAGGGGGAAAGGCATAGACTGATAGATTTTCTCAGCTGACGGACAGAGCATCCACCTTCCAGGCTTTTTTGTGAGGAGTTCTTGTGCAAAAGTTGTCCAACTGGTAGTTCTGGGGTGAGGCAAAAAGATATATGTCTGGGCTCCCCCAATTGCGTGTCAACATGTTGAAAATCCGTGGTTCCAGTTTCCATTTGTGTGGGTCCATGAGATTTCTGCTTAGTTCGTCTGCCAGAGTATTCAGCTTTCCTGGCAGGAATTGAGCTTGTAGTTGTATTTGGTAGGTCAAGGCCGTGTTCCACAATGCTATGGCTAGTCTGCAGAGGGGGTAGGAATGTGTACCCCCTTGCTTGTTTATGTACCACATAACTGTGGTGTTGTCTGTCTTTACCATTAGTTGTCCTGGATGAAGGTAATCCTTGAAGGCTGTCAGTGCATTCTGTACAGCTAGCACTTCTTTTTGATTGATATGAAGGTGCATTTGATTTGGGCTCCATTTGCCCTGAATGCAGTTCCCTGACAGATGAGCCCCCTATGCATAGTCTGATGCGTCTGTAGTTAGGGTTTGGGCGGCAGGGGGTGGTGTGAATGGCAGTCCCTTGTTTTGGTGGCAGGCCTCTGCCCACCATAGGAACTCTAGTTGCAGGCAAGGTATGGCAGGAATCATTGTTTCCAGGCTAAGGCAATGTTGACTCCATAAACGTTTAAAGTACCACTGAAGTTTTCTCATATGCAGTCTTGCATATGGAATTAGAAGAATTTAGGAGGCCATGAACCCCAAGGCTTGCAGATAGCAGGATTTTTGTGGCCACCTGTATGAAGTAAGTCACCAATTGAATTTGCTTTTCTGGCATACGGAAAGCCATCTGGGCAGTTGTATTCAAGCTTCCACCCAGGAATGTAATTTTTTGTGAAGGTACTAGTTGTGATTTCTTTGCGTTTATGGTGCACCATAGACAAGTCAGAAACCTTTTTACAAATGCCAGATGTTTTAGAAGAATGGACTTGTTTTCTGCCTGAATTAGACAATCGTGCAGGTATAGATATATTTGAATATTTCTTTGCCTGCAAAATGCAATTACTGTAGCCAGGCACTTTATAAATACCCTGTACACAGTAGACAAGCCAAATAACAGTGCAGAGAACTGATAATGCAAGTAGCCTGCTTTGAAGCGGAGGTATCTTCTGCAAGATTCCCTGACTGGGATATGCAGGTAAGCCTCTTTTAAATCTAGAGTTGCCAACCAGGCATCTTTGCCTAGCATAGGAAGTAACTGGTGAAGAGTCAGCATCTTGAATTTCGGAATGTCCAAAAAGGTGTTTAGAGTAGACAGGTCCAGAATTGGACGCCATGATTTGTCTTTTCTGGGTACTAGGTCTGGAATACAAACCTTGTCCCTTTTCCTTTTCTGGTACTAGTTGAATAGACTGAATGGGTCTCTGTAGAGGCCTGCGAATCAGAAGTAGTGGGTATCAGGGGCTGCAAAAGCACCTCAGAGTACTGGCGAACTGGCGACTGGCTTAGGAGAAGCATTGTCAGCAGTTTTGGACCTCAACAGCCTGTCTCTTGTCTTTTTCTTTGCGTTTTTTCGGTATTCCCATAGTCGGATGGCTAACCGACGTCATTTCTGGATACTTAAACCGAGAACCGAAATGTTTAGAAGCAAAAATGTACCGACGACGGATAGTGCGCTGATTAAATAAAGCACAAAACCGACAGCAAGGTACGTCGTGGTCAGGGCCTAGGCAAGGAATACAGTACAAATGAAAATCCTTATGAGGTATTTGCTTTCCACAAGTAATACAATTATTAACTTTTACTGACATCGGTAAGGAGCAAAAAAAAGTTTCCCCAACGGGGTACTTAGCTTTTAGTTGAAGACTTCAGTTCTGAAACTCGAAAACGAAAATTTCAGGAGTTGGCTGACTGGCACTTGTGAACTGCTTCTGCTTTGGGCACAGCGCAGCAAGAAAGACTGATGTAATGGCATTGGCTGCATGTTTTATACCCCTGACGACCTGACGTCATGGAAGAAGGGACAGCAACCGACACAGAACCCAACACTTTGTTAATCAGGCAGACTGAGGGCAACCTGCCAGCAGATTACCCAAATGTAATGACTCCAACAGTGAAACACGAAGAACATCACACCCCTTACAGTTGACCCAGTAGTCAGAGACATAGGGGACACACATAGATAGTACTCTAGCCTTTGACCGTCACATGTCTACAGTGGTGAGGAAATCATTCTATGTTGCACAACTTATAAACAAAGGTATGGCATCTAAGTCCAAGGAAGTCATTGTTTCACTATATTCAGCATTCATCAGACCTATGATTGAGTACAATGTCCCTGTGGTATGTACCTAACCAAGCATATCCAACAATTGGAAAGTCCACAGAGGTTTCTCACTAAAAGAATACAGGGCGCAAGTAAAATGTACTATGCAGACCACCTCAAGGCCCTATCCCTGTATTCTGTCTCCTACATGCTTTTGAGGGGAGATCTATGCCTGGCATACAAGGCATTGTCAGACCCCAGTCTGATTGACTCCTGCAGATCCATAAAACAAACAGCACCAGAAAGTACAGTTGTGTACACTTACCATAAATGTAGATGTTCGAGTGTATTCACTGTTGCGGTCATTACATTTGGGTAATCTGATGGCAGGTTGCCCTCAGTCGGCCTGATTAACAAAGTCTTGTGTCCTGCGTCGGTTGCTGTCCCCTCTTCCATGACGTCAGGTCATCAGGGGTATAAAACATGCAGCCGACACCATTACATCAGTTTCTCTTGCCCTAGATGTCAGGTAGATGTCAGGTGCCCCCCCAAATGGGGAGCAAATAAAATTAAAAACACAAAAATATACCTCCAACCAAAAGGAAATACACCAAAAAGGCTTTTAAGTATAGTAAAAGAAAACAGAGGTATAAGTAAGAGAAAAACAGGGGGCTGGAGGGAGGGTAACCAGGAATGCAACAGTGAATACACTTGAACATCTACATTTATGGCAAGTGTACACAACTGTACTATGTTCTTCATGTTTCACTGTTGCAGTCGTTACATTTGGGTAGATTCCCAAAGGTATGGTTGGGAGGATGGATTTATACAGAATTAAGACCAGCTATAAGGCCCTGCAAGACAGCAGTGGCAAAGTCAGCTCTGGATTTAGAGAAAATTGGTAAATGATAATGCCTGGTGAAAGTATGCACTGAACTCCAGGTAGCAGCTTCTAGAATATCCCTGATAGGAAGACCTCTGAGAAAGGCTGCAGAAGTAGATGCAGCCTGGGTGGAATGAGATCTGATTCCCTGGGGGATAGGTTTTCCATGGTGCTTATAGCAGAAATGAATGCAATGGCTTATCCATTTAGAAATGGTTTGTTTAGAAATAGCCTTCCCCACTGCCCCAGCAGCAAATGCCACTAGCAATTGTTCAGATTTTCTTCGAAATGTAGTTCTGTCCAAGTAGAATCTAAGTTGTCTGTGCACGTCCAAAGAATGCAGAATCTGTTCCCCTTTGTTCTGCAGATTGGTGTAGAAGGTTGGCAAATGAATGGATTGGTTAAGAGCCATACTGGAAACCACCTTGGGCATGAAGGATGGATTGGTCCTCAGAGATACCCTGTCCTCATTAAAGATGATGAAAGGCTCCACTGCCATAAGGGCCTGTAATTCAGATATCCTTCTAGATGAAGTGACTGCTAAAAGGAAGGCTGTTTTCCAAGAAAGAAATTTTAAGTCTGCAGTAGCAACTGGCTCAAAAGGAGGTAAAGTGAGCTTTTCCAAAACAAAGCTAAGGTCCCAGGCAGGGGTAGGAGCTCTCCTGGGTGGTCTCAAGTTCTTTGCCCCTCTGAGATACTGCTTGAGCAGACTCTTGTTTGGAAAATGCATAGTCATACCCTTCGAAAAAACAAGGTTACCCTAGCTGTACAATGCCCCATTCGAATGTATCTCTGACGACACTTGCAGCAGCTGAGGCCACAATCTAGATCCGTCAGAGTCACAAGGGGGCGAGATTTAAACCTAATTAATAGACCAATGGATGGGAGATGCGCAGATATACAGGGATTACCTCAGTGTGGTATTGTTCCCCATACTAAAGGGGTGGCGTAAGCCACAAAACTATAGGCTAGACTTGTAATGCCCCCGGGCAGATAATGAGTAAAGTGGGGTGGTTCTGTGTTATAGTGAGCTGAAATAGCTGAAGTGTGGATTTTAATAGAGGAAAAAGTCAGGCCCTTGTGAAGCATCTCAGTTAAGTATTGTAAAATCTGAGGTAAATTGGGCACTGCTGTGCTCATCCCTAAAGATTGGTTCCAGGCACAGACTCTTTTCCATTTGTCAGCATAAGATTTTCTAGTACTAGCTCTTCTCACCTCCAAGATGACATCCATCACAGGTTTGCTGAGGGATGCTAAGGGTGAATTTAAGTGATCAGCCAAGCTGCAAGGTTCAATGTTGGGAGCTGAGGGTGCAGAATTTGGTTCTCCTGCTGAGACAGCAAGGAAGGTGTCCGAGACAAGTGCCATGGAGATATTTGTGACACACTGCGCAGGAGTGGGTACCAGTGTTGGCGAGGCCAGTCTGGAGCAATCGAAATAATTTTTGGCTTGTCCTGTTTGACTTTTAGCAGAACTTTGGAGAGCAGAGGCAGAGGGTGAAATGCGTAGACTGATAGGTTTTTCCAACTAAAGGACAGAGCATTCACTTTCCAGGCTTTTTTATGAGGAGTCCTTGTGCAAACTTTGTCTAACTGGTAGTTCTGGGGGGGGGGGGGGGCAAATAGATCTATGTCTGGGCACCCCCGTTTGCTTGTCAACATGTTGAAAATCTGTGGTTCCAGTTTCCACTTGTGTGGGTCCATGAGATTTCTGCTTAGCCCGTCATGCCAGTGTATTCAGTTTTCCTGGCAGGAATTGAGCTTGTAGTTGCACTTGGTAGCTCAAGGCCATGTTCCACAATGCCATGGCTAGTCTGCAGAGGGGGTAGGAATGTGCACCCCCCCCCCACTTGTTTATGTACCAAATAACCGTGGATGAATGCATTCCTTGAAGGCTGTCAGAGCATTCTGTACAGCTAACATTTCTTTTTGATTGATATGTAGGTGCATTTGATTTGAATTCCATTTGCCCTGAATGCACTTTCCTGCCAGGTGAGCCCCCCATGCATAGTCTGATGTGTCTGTAGTTAGGGTTTGGGCGGCAGGGGGTAGTGTGAATGGCAGTCTCTTGTTTTGGTAGCAGGCCTCTGCCACCATAGGAACTTCAGGCGTAGGCAAGGTATGATAGGAATCATTGTTTCCAGGCTGTGACAATGTTGACTCCATAGACTTTTTAAGTACCACTGAAGTTTCTTCATATGCTGTCTTGCATATGGAATTAGAAGAACGCAAGAGGCCATGAACCCCAAGGCTTGCAGTATTTGTCTTGCAGATAGCAGGGTTTTTGTGGCCACTTGTTTGAAGTAAGTCACCAAATGAATTTGCTTTTCTGGCGTGAGGAAAGACATCTGGGCAGTTGCATTCAAGCTTGCACCCAGTAATGCAACCTGTTGAGAGGGTACCAGTTGTGATTTCTTTTCGTTTATGGTGTACCCTAAACAAGTTAGAACCCTTTTTACAAACACCAGGTGATTTAGAAGTATGGCATGGTTTTCTGCCTGAATTAGACAATCGTCCAGGTATGGATATATTTGAATATTTCCTTGCCTGCAAAATGCAATTACTGGAGCCAGGCACTTTGTGAATACCCTGGGCGCAGTAGACAAGGCAAAGGGAAGTGCAGAGAACTGATAATGCAAGTGGCCTGCTTTGAAGCGTAGGTATCTTCTGCAAGATTCCCTGATTGGGATATTGGATATTGGATATTGGGTAAGCTTCTTTTAAATCTAGATTTGCCAACCAGGCATCTTTGCCTAGCATAGGAATTAACTGGTGAAGAGTCAGCATCTTGAATTTTGGAATGTCTAGAAAGGTGTTTAGAGTAGACAGGTCCAGAATTGGACGCCATGATTTGTCTTTTCTGGGTACCAGGAAAAGCCTGGAATAGAAACCATGTCCCCTTTCCTCTTCTGGTACCGGATGAATAGGTCCCATGTTTAAGAGGGAAAGTACTTGTCTCTGAGCCTCTGACCACTGATTTGGGGGCAGGTCTGGCCACCCGTTTGGTGTTGGCCAAGTGTGGAAATGAAATCTGTATCCCTGGGACACTACATATAAAACCCATTTGTCCTGGGTTATGAGTTCCCAGTTTTGTGCATGAAGAGCAATCTTTCCCCCAAAGGCATGGCTAAAAGGTAAGTGCTTGGAAATTTTAAAGGAAAGTCATTGAGACTGCTTACCATAGGAGGGTATCTTGTTATTTCAGGATTTGGAAGTGGAGGCTCCCCATTGCTTAGTTCTGAGAGTCCCTTGGGACTGAAACCTGGTACTTTTGGTGTGTCTGGGTTTGGCTTGAGAGGATCTGGAAGGAGCTGGAAAGGACCAATTCTTAGTAGGCCAGTGCCTACTAAATCTTGGAGGTTGCACTTGTAAGAAATCTTATACAGTTGCCATCAGAAAACGAAAAAGCATACACCAAAAAAACCCCAACAAAATAAAACTTTTAAAACAGGCGGAAAGGAATCAATAAGAGTCGGCAACTCGACTAAAACTGTTTAATTGTAAGCGCTTTCAGCAAGGTGCTTACCTCGCCTTCTTCAGACAAACACAGAATCAATTAAGCCATCTTAAATAGACAAAATAAATGATCTAAGTTAATTACCTTACACTTCATTAGTAATTAAAAGATACATCAAATTAAACTAAAAAGTTAAAAAGTTATATTAACCTTGTAAAAAAACTTTGTTCAAAAAGTAATCAGTTAAACAAATTATTCCATTCTTCTAAAAATACTGAAAATCTCAAGAAGCATACAAAACACGTATAAAAACCACAATCCAAAATAGAAAATATACTAGTAACAGTAAAAAGCATATTTTTGCTCATTGTTGAGCGTAAGTATACCTACTGTTTATCCTGACAATGAACGTAGGTAACCTAAACTCATTATTTTTCTAAAAGCTGCTAATTATCATTTCTTATAACTCATAATTAAAAATATGAGTTGACTATAAATATTTAAAAATAAAAGTGCAACATTGCAACACCCATGCCCATATTTGACAATAAATAATATAGTAAAAACATGATCAATCATCTTTTAAGAGCTAATAGTTTCAAAATACATCTAATTGAGATGCTCTCATTTAATCCAGGATAAATGTGGGCTCTAGTCTTGATTTGCCACATTAATTCATCTATTTCTAAATATATTTGCCAAGGTCCCCCCCTAATATCTTGCACTCTATGTTGCAGGATGGTAAACTTAAAAGTATGCCCAGGGTGACCTAAACAATGTTTAGCCAATGCGTTATTAGGGTCTTTCTTCAGGATGGCATAACAATGTTCATATACACGTTTAAATTTTCTTTCGGTTTTGCCTATATAATAAGCTTTGCATTTGGAGCATAATGCTACATAAGTGATGCTCTTTGTATCACAATTATGCCTGATCTTGTAGTTTCTATCATTAATACATACATCATTAGTGGTATTAATAAATTTACATTGAGAACAGGAACCGCATTTGACCATACCCATAGGTCTATTCATCTGTGGTTTCCTTTTAGCTTCTAATATAACCTTTAAATTACGCCCCCTCCTAAAAGTAATCTTAGGACTTACACCCAAAGTTTTCATCAGTGTTTCATCACCTCTGATGATCTCCCAATTTTTATTAAGAATATCTCTAATGAGATGGTAATCCAGGGAGAATGTACACAAAAAACTAGTGTGATGTATACTAGTATGTTGCAAATTATTTGATCTCCTTTGATCTCCTAAGCTATCTTCCCCAAAACAACCCTCTTTATTCAATAAGGGTACAAAATGACCTATACTCCTCTTGAAAATCACTTCTTTCTGAATATTAATGACCATGTGATATGGGTATCCCCTATTCAAAAACATATTAGTGAGGCTCACGCATTCAGACTCAAAATCAATATTGTCTGAAACCATTCTAGCTGCCCTTACCATCTGGCCTTTAACAACGGCAAACGAAATCGGAAATTTGACTGCCCTAGTATAAGTTTTGCTAGGGAGAGTAGAAGCTCTTTCCCAGAAAGTTGAAGCTTCTTGTTTGAATTCTACTCAGGGAGCACAAATTTCAAGTACTGCATCCAACAACACTAACGTTAATCCCAATAATGAAAGCAGTTCTGATAATAGTTCTATTAATTTTTGACCTGGTGAACGTAATGACAACAGTGTGAATCGGCCCGGGTATATGGAAGCAAACAATAGCCAAAATCCTGACACAAAAATTGGTAATAATCCGAATTTTAACTTTAATACTGTGGCTGCTAATAACATAAGTGAACACGCTGACACTAATGCCCATCGTGCCAATAATCAACTTGTAAATCAGGAAGAACTAATTCCGTGCATGGCGTCCTTCCTGAATAACAATGTTTTTTTCAAAAGGACACTTAATTCGAACAGGAATTCACCTTGTGATACACAACAACAAGATGAAGCAGTATTGTTGTCCAATTTGATCAATGACTTTGACAATAGATTATACAAGTGCAGGAAGTTGCAACTTGACGTTGCCTATCTGGAAGAATGCATTGAAAAGAAAGTGATACCGAAGGGCTTACGCCAATGGCGTTACCCGGCAGGATTAGTAAACAACTCCACTTTCCATAAAGAACTAATAGAACTTTTTGAACGTCAAAAATGTGAATTTCTTAAATCTCTTATCAACTTTTATAACAATGACATCCAAAATATGAAAACTGTTTTAACTAACCTTGAGCAAGCTATTAAAATACATAAAGATTTTTCAAGGTATAAGTACGAATATTGCAGGATTTTTACTAGTATAGCTGCAACAATGGATAAACTTTTGCTTACTAAAAAGAAAAAATTAACAAGTGATTTAAATGATTATTCGAACACTAGAGCTTATCCTAAGCCCCCACAGGTAGCAAAGTACAGTTTTGTACCTACCATAAATGCAGATGTCCGATAGGTATGCATCTGCAGTCCTTACATACGGGTTGTCCTGCCTCAGGCAGCCCCTCGGTCGGCCGGATTCCAAAGTCTGGGTCCGGTCGCTGATCCTCCATCCCGACGTCAGAGCGCCTGGGATATAAAAGCGTCAGCCGATGCCATCTTCCTCAGTTTTTCTTGCCCCAGATGCCAGTTGCCCTCTAAGTAAGGCTAAATTTGGATAAATGAAAAATTCCAAACATGCACAGCAATAAAAAACAAATACACCATAAAAGATAACCCCAGCTAGCTAAAAAAGAGGGATAGGTATCCAAAATATACCACAGAGGGGTAGGAGGGAGGGAAATCCTGACTGCAGATGCATACCTATCGGACATCTACATTTATGGTATGTACAAAACTGTACTATGTCCTTCAAGGATGCATCTGCAGTCCTTACATAATGGTAGAATACCATAGCCAAGCTGGGGGAGGTAGGACCTAAGAAAAGGTTGGTGTAGCTAACATGCCCTGCAGGACTGCAGTAGCAAAGCCTGCTCTGGATCTGGAATATAAGGGCAAATTGTAATGCTTGGAAAATGTATGCACGGAGCTCCATGTAGCAGCTTCTAAAATGTCCTTTGTAGCCACCCCTCTTAAGAAGGCTGTGGAGATGGCTGTTGCTCTGGTGGAATGAGGCCTAATGTTAGCTGGCACAGCTTTTCCATGAAAGGAGTAACAGAACCGAATGCAATTTCCTATCCATTTTGAAATTGTCTGCTTGGAAATTGCTTTTCCTTGTACACCAGCAGCATATGCCACAAAGAGTTGGTCAGTTTTTCTGTAAGTCTTAGTTCTGTCCAAGTAATATCGCAACTGTCTGTGGATGTCCAAAGTATGCAGAAGTTTTTCTCCTTTATTTTGTGGATTTGGAAAGAAGGTAGGCAGGTGAATAGCTTGATTCAGTGAAACCCTGGATACCACCTTCGGCATGAATGAAGGATTGGTTCTCAAAGAGACTCTGTCCTGATGAAAAATGAGAAATGGCTGAACTGCCATGAGGGCCTGTAACTCAGATACTCTTCTCGCTGAGGTTATGGCCAGGAGGAAGGCAGTCTTCAAGACAGGAATTGTAGTTCTGAAGATGCTGCTGGTTCAAAGGGAGGAAGAGTTAATTTTTCCAACATGAAGTTAAGGTCCCATGTAGGCACTGGTGGTTTCCTTGGAGGGTTGATGTTTTTTATCCCTCTTAGAAACTGTCTTAGCAGAGGATGAGAGAATACAGGTGGGTCAGTGTTGTACTCTGCTGAAATTGCTGAAGCATGGATCTTTATGGAGGAATAAGAAAGGCCATTATGGAGCATTTCAGCCAAGTATTCTAGAATATGTGGAATGCTCATGATTGTTGGATCTTTACCCTTTGCGGTGTTCCAGGTACGAAATCTTTTCCATTTTGTTGAATATGCTTTTCTTGTGGAAGGCCGCCGGGCTTCCATGATGATATCCTGTACCCTCTTGGATAGTTTATCCTGGCGAGGAGTCAAGGTATTCTCCAGGCTGTCAGCTGCATGGTTTTTAGACTGGAGTGCAGAGTGTTGTAATTGTGCTGTGTCAGAAGAAGTGGCCATTGTGGTAGAGGCCAAGGTTTCGTGCGTGACATGCTCCTTAACAGTGGGTACCAGTGTTGTCTTGGCCAGTCCGGGGCTATCAAGATTACCTTTGGTTGCTATATCCTGATCTTCAGTAAGACCTTGGTCATTAATGGAAGAGGTGGGAATGCATATACTGTTAGAGTATTCCAGTTGAATGAGAGGGCGTCCACTTTCCATGCTTGAGGATGGTATGTCCTTGTGCAGAATTTCCTCAGTTGATGGTTGTGGTGGGAGGCAAAAAGATCTATGTCCGGCGTTCCCCATGCATGTGTAATCTGGAGAAATATATCCGGGTGCAACATCCATTCGTGTGGATCCATGATGTTTCTGCTCAGGCTGTCCGCCAGAACACTGTCTTTTCCTGGTACAAACTGGGATTGTAGTTCTATATTGAGTTTCAGGGAAAGGTCCCACAGATTCATCGCCAGCCTGCAAAGAGGGTATGAATGGGTACCCCCTTGCTTGTTTATGTACCACATAACTGTGGTATTGTCTGTCTTTATTAACAGGTGACCTTGGTGCAGGAAGAGCTTGAAGTGCTCGATGGAATGTATCACTGCCAGCATTTCCTTTTGGTTGATGTGCAGATACAATTCCTTTTGTGTCCATTGCCCTTGAATGCATCTGCCTTCCATGTGAGCTCCCCATCCATGGTCTGAGGCATCCGTTGTAATGGTTTGGCTGATATGCGGCTTGCTGAAAGGCAGGCCCATGTTTGACTGGCTTGCTTTTGCCCACCACAGGAATTCCTTGTGAAGGCAAGGAATGAGGGGGATCACAGTTTCTAGACTGTGACTGTGCTGAGACCATAGACTCCCTAGGTACCATTGTAGTTTCCTCATATGCAGCCTTGCTTGTGGAATCAGAAGAATGCAAGATGCCATGAATCCCAGGGCCTGCAGGATTTTCCTTGCAGTTAGCTGGGTTTGTGTTGTCAGATTTCTGAAATAATCTGGTAGTTGTGCTTGTTTTTCTTCTGTGAGAAAAGCCATCTGGGTGTTTGTATCCAGTTTTGCACCCAGGAAAATTATTCGTTGAGATGGAACAAGTCTTGACTTCTGAATGTTGACTGTGTATCCCAAGGCCTGTAGTAGTCGGATGACATAGTTTAAGTGTTCTACCAGTGTTTGCTGGCTGTCCGCTTGTATGAGGCAGTCGTCCAGGTATGGGTAAATTTGAATCCCCTGAAGTCTGCAATGTGCAACTACTGATGCCAGGCATTTCGTGAATACTCTGGGCGCAGTAGATAAGCCAAATGGCAATGCTGAGAATTGATAATGCTCTGAACCTGCAAGAAATCTGAGGTGTCTTCTGCAACTTTGTCTGATAGGGACATGCAGGTATGCCTCCTTGAGGTCCAGAGTTACCAGCCAGGACCCCTTGCTCAGCATGGGAAGGAGTTGCTGTAAGGTCAGCATCTTGAATTTTGGCACGATGAGGTAAGTATTCAGTGCGGACAAGTCCAGTATTGGTCTCCATTGCTTTTCTTTTCTTGGAACAAGGAATAGTCTGGAATAAAATCCTTGGCCTTGTTCTGAGAGAGGAACCTTTTCTATTGCCCTCATTTGAAGTAGCTTGGAAATTTGTTTGAAAGCCTCTGGCCTTTGGTTTGGTGGCAGGTTTGGCATGCCTTGTCTTTTTGGTAGTGTATGAAAATGGAATCTGTATCCTTTGTCTATTATTTGCAGTATCCATTTGTCCTTTGTAATACTGTGCCAATTTTTTGAGAATAAAGATAGCTTTCCGCCCAAAGGTGCTTCCAATTGAGCCCTGGTTGGCGGGGTCATAGTCAAGTCATTGAGATGGTCCTTGTGTAGTAGTTGTAGGTCCTGCCGTACCTCTCTGGTTTGGAGGCTGCCATTGACGTCCTCTGTAGGAGCCTCAAGCTTGCCCTCTACCTCTGGCACGCCTGTTTCTGCCTCTTGGAAATCTGTCTGTGTCCGGAAAGGACCAATTCTTAGAAGGCCAATTTCTGCTGAATCTTGGTGGCTGGACCTGTAGGAAATCTTTGACTGTTTGTACTGATTTAGCCTTTTCCTCAAATTTCTTTAAGACCTCTTGAGCCGTGGAGCCAAATAACTTTTGTTTTTCCAGTGGAGCAACCAGAAGCTTTGCTTTAACATGATCTGGCAGTGTTTGTTCCTTCAGCCAAGCATGTCTACGTATGACTGCACCTGTCATTGCTGACCTACATGAAGCTTCCAATGCATCATAACCACACTGCAAGAAATGGTTGCTAACCTGCTGGGAGTTATGTACCAGATCCTGAAGTGCCTTGCGATCTAGGGGTTCAGGTGAAGAAAGTTTTTTATGCAACTCATCTAACAAATACTCTTGGTACTGTATCATATGGAATTGACAATTTAATGCCCTCATAGAAAGAGTGGAAGAAGTATACACCTTTTTACCCCATCTCTCTAAAGCCCTGGACTCCCTTTCAGAAGGGAGTGGGTTTTTAGTAGTGGTGGTTGCAACCCCTTTTGGGCCCTGGGAAATAGTTTCTGGGTCAGCAGAGTGGCCCTTGTAAAGGAAATTATGTGAGTCCGGGACCCTGTAGTACCTATCGGGTTTGACAGGAGCCGGAGGAAGGGAGTCAGGGGAAATACTAGACTCAGAGTACACATCATCAATGACATTTATAACCGGAGGAATAGCTAAAGGTCTATGTTGAGGTAAATGCAAAAAAGTTCTTAATCTCTTCCTGGAGTCAGAGAATTCCTGGCCCTGCCATTTGAAATGCTCTCTCATGGAGTGGAGGGTCTCCCCAAAGGACAACTCTTCAGGAGGGGAGGCCGAGGGTATAGATTCCTCTGCATCAGAATCCTCGTAGGCCATAAAGGCCTCCTCCTGGTAGTCTGATAGGGCAGAGTCATCTGAGGCCTCATCAGAAGACTGGGGATCTGTCTGCTCAACCCTGGGCCTTTTGTCTTGAGGAGGTTGAGAGCCCCTGTCCGGATGTGGCTGAGAGCCCCTAATTAGGGAAATAAGGTCCTCAGCTAAACTTAAAATCTGTGAACCGGTAGTGGATCCCTGAGGAATAGTCTTGGGAGGGAGAGATTTTGGCTGTTTAGCAGCTTTAGCACGTGTAAATGCCTTAATGGACATGGATACAGGAGGCCTGGCTGCCCCACGTGCTGGAGTAGTCTTATCTAGAGAAATGGTGTCGGATATTTCCAGAGCACCAGTTTCAGTAGGAAATTCTATAACCGACTCAGAGGTGGCCTCCGGGGCCGAGATTGTCGGTTGTGCGGTATGGTCGGTCGGAAGCACGAGGATTTGGTTTCGGCAGAGACCGTGACACTCGCGGTAGGCCTGGGCGTGGTTTCGGCCGAAACCATGGACCACGTGTGTCAGTCCTTGTCCTTCCGTTTTTTGGGGAAAAGAGGAGTCGGAAGCTTCGACGGTATAGTGTAACAGTATTTTTCCGAAAAAAATTCCTCTGCGAACTCCGCCCGACGCCTAAGAGTGCGTCTATTGAAAGAGGCACAGGCTGAGACGTCGTGGTCTGGGCCTAGGCAGGGAAGGCAGTAAGAGTGGAAATCCTTATGAGGTATTTGTTTCCCACAAGATAAACAATTATTAACTTTAACTGTTTGATCTGACATCGGCTGAGGCAAGAAAGAGTCCCCAACGGGGTACTTAGCTTTTTGAAGTCTTCGGTTAGCTGAAATCTCAGGAGCTGGCCGACCGGCACTTGCGAACTGCTTCTGGCACTACGCGGCAAGAAAGACTGAGGAAGATGGCGTCGGCTGCCGCTTTTATATCCCAGGCGCTCTGACGTCGGGATGGAGGCGACCGCAGCTGACGCCGGACCCAGACTTTGGAATCCGGCCGACCAAGGGGCTACCTGAGGCAGGGCAACCCATATGTAAGGACTGCATATGCATCCTTGAAGGACATCTTTGGTTCCCATTTCTAATGGAGCAGTTTATAATGGGAATAGTGACAACGTTAGCGAAAATCCACAAGATTCTTCCATTGACAATTCTGCTAACATTAATGATGATACACAGCCTTTGAGACGAAGTGAAAGGCTTATAAATAATAATAACTATAGGAATAATAATAATAGGTCCAATAATACCAATAATGGCAAGAATAATCAAAATGGGCATGTCCGCAACAACAGTAATGTCAATAATAATGTGGAGTTCAATGATGGAGATGAACATCAGGATTTTCGCAGGAACCAGAACGGGCATCAGAACAGTCGCCAACCCAATCGGAACCAAGGGCAAACGAGAAACAGAAGGAGGCAGAGGAAAAGATAGCACCATTTTTTGATTTTGGATCTGTTCCACATATTGTTACCAGTTCAGGGGGTGATTTTAAGATTTTTAATTACACCATCCTTGAAGTTGAACAAGAATTTGTGAATTTCTTGTCTAAAGGATTAACTTTTGTTCCAGGAAAGAATATGGACATAGCCAAGATGGTCAATGATTTAAAACTTTTTGTTAGAAAATTGAACCTCGACCTGCTTTTTGGTGAAAACTCTTTTATGACTAATACTATCAGAGTCTCTAGTTTGTTTAATCCCCCCTTACACCCAAGCCTAAACATTTTTGAGAGAATGTGTGAGATGGACTTTTGGGCATCTAACAACAAGAAAAACCAACAAGGTAATCACTTTAACATTAGTCAGTCTGAACAAGAATTTTTAAAGTTACTGCATGATTGTAACATAAGAGTCATGAAGCCTGATAAGGGGGGAGGCCTGGTCTTCATGGATCATTGTGTTTATGTAAAAAGTATGAGTGCACTACTTAATACTGACACATATATGCAGGTCAGTCTTAATGAAGTCAATTCAGCATATAAAAAAATTAAATCTATGCTGAATGACTTATTTTTAGAAGGATATATAGATTTAGACCTGCATCAATATCTATCCATGTTAGCACCTAGAACACCAGCTTTATTTGGTTCTCCAAAGATACACGAAGCCATTAACAACCCTCCCTTCAGGCCTATTGTCGACGGCCGTGGGTCGGTTACATATGGCTGTGCTAAATATGTAGACTATATCCTTAAACCTCTAGTTGATAGTGAACCTCACATATGTAAGGATTCATGGAGTTTCCTGAGTAACATCGACAAACTAGTATATCTTAAGGACACTTGTTTTTTAACAATTGACATCAAGGATCTTTACACCGTAATCCCACAAAAAAAAAATTGGCTTGGAGTGGATTAGGGATTTTTTTATCAAGAAAGAAATCCAGTGACAATACTATATATTTGATTGAAACTTTGCTTGAAATTGTTTTGACCAATAATTTCATGGTCTTTGAGAACCAATTTTATTTGCAAAAAACAGGAGTCGCCATGGGGTCTCCCTGTGGCGCTAGTTTTGCCAATGCGGTTATGACACAATGGGAGAATAATTTTTTGTTTACTAACATCATGTTTCAGAACAACGTCACCTGGTATACCAGATACCAGGATGACATGTTCTGTATTTGGAAGGGCGACATTTCCTCGATACCAGAGTTTATTGAACAAATCACACAAACTACTAGGTTCTTGGATTTCACTTATGAAACAAGTGAAAGTTCGATTAATTATTTAGATATCTTGTTAATTAATGACAAGACAAATGGAAGATACAAAAGCTTAATTTATAGAAAACCCACCTATTCAAACACATTTTTACATTTTTCTAGCAATCACCCTTACCATCAAAAGAAAGCCGTTGTTAAAGGCCAGACGGTAAGGGCAGCTAGAATGGTTTCGGACAATATTGATTTTGAGTCTGAATGCGTGAGCCTCACGAATATGTTTTTGAATAGGGGATACCCATATCACATGGTCATTAATATTCAGAAAGAAGTGGTTTTCAAGAGGAGTATAGGTAATTTTGTACCCTTATTGAATAAAGAGGGTTGTTTTGGGAAAGATAGCTTAGGAGATCAAAGGAGATCAAATAATTTGCAACATACTAGTATACATCACACTAGTTTTTTGTGTACATTCTCCCTGGATTACCATCTCATTAGAGATATTCTTAATAAAAATTGGGAGATCATCAGAGTTGATGAAACACTGATGAAAACTTTGGGTGTAAGTCCTAAGATTACTTTTAGGAGGGGGTGTAATTTAAAGGCTATATTAGAAGCTAAAAGGAAACCACAGATGAATAGACCTATGGTTATGTTCAAATGCGGTTCCTGTTCTCAATGTAAATTTATTAATACCACTAGTGATGTATGTATTAATGATAGAAACTACAAGATCAGGGGTAGGCATAATTGTGATACAAAGAGCGTCACTTATGTAGCATTATGCTCCCAATGCAAAGCTTATTATATAGGCAAAACCAAAAGAAAATTTAAACAACGTGTATATGAACATTGTTATGCCATCCTGAAGAAAGACCCTAATAACGCATTGGCTAAACATTGTTTAGATCACCCTGGGCATACTTTTAAGTTTACCATCCTGCAACATAGAGTGCAAGATATTAGGGGGGGACCTTGGCAAATATATTTAGAAATAGATTAAGTAATGTGGCAAATCAAGACTAGAGCCCACATTTATCCTGGATTAAATGAGAACATCTCAATTAGATGTATTTTGAAACTATTAGCTCTTAAAAGATGATTGATCATGTTTTTACTATATTATTTATTGTGAAATATGGGCATGGGTGTTGCAATGTTGCACTTTTATTTTTAAATATTTATTTTTAAATATTTATAGTCAACTCATATATTTAATTATGAGTTATAAGAAATGATAATTAGCAACTTTTAGAAAAATAATGAGTTTAGGTTACCTACGTTCATTGTCAGGATAAACAGTAGGTATACTTACGCTCAACAATGAGCAAAAATATGCTTTTTACTGTTACTAGTATATTTTCTATTTTGGATTATGGTTTTTATACGTGTTTTGTATGCTTCGTGAGATTTTCAGTATTTTTAGAAGAATGGAATAATTTGTTTAAATGATTACTTTTTGAACAAAGTTTTTTCACAAGGTTAATATAACTTTTTAACTTTTTAGTTTAATTTGATGTATCTTTTAATTACTAATGAAGTGTAAGGTGATTAACTTAGATCATTTATTTTGTCTATTTAAGATGGCTTAATTGATTCTGTGTTTGTCTGAAGAAGGCGAGGTAAGCACCTTGCTGAAAGCGCTTACAATTAAACAGTTTTAGTCGAGTTGCCGGCTCTTATTGATTCCTTTCCACCTGTTTTAAAAGTTTTATAATCTTATACAGTTTCCATAGATTTAGCTTCATCTTCCATCTTTTTTAGAACTTCTTCAGCCTTATTGCCAAACAGGTGGTCCTGATTTAAAGGAGCATCCAGCAATTTTGCTTTAACATGATCAGGCAGAGACTGCTCCTTAAGCCAAGCATGCCTTCTAAGTACAGACCCAGTAACAGCAGTCCTGCAAGAGGCCTCTAAAGAATCAAAACCACATTGCAAAGTATGTTTTCCAACTTGTTCAGCAGAATGCAATAAATCCTGCAAATCTTTATTTTCCACACAGTCAGAAAACAACATTTTCTGTTTAAGCAGTCCAATAATATGCTGTTGATATTTTAACATATGAAATTGGCAGTTTAAAGCCCTGATTGCCAAGGTTGCAGAAGTATAAACCTTTTTACCCCATCTATCCAGCGCCCTGGAGTCTCTATCAGAAGCGGTAGGATTTTTAGCAGTAGAAGCCTTAATGCCCTTGAGCCCCTGAGAAATGGTTTCTGGATCTGAAACAGAGTTTTTGAAAAGGAACTTGTGGTACTCAGGAACCCTGTAGTATCTGTCTGGTTTACTAGCAGCCAGAGGCAGGGAATCAGGGGCCATAATGGATTCCGCAAACACATCATCAACAATGTCTAGTATAGGAGATATAGCCAAAGGTCTATGCTGAGGTAGAAGAAGGAAATCCCTAAGCCTCTTTTTAGATTCAGAAAATTCCTGACTCTCCCAGTGGAAATGCTCCCTTAAGGTATGTAAAGTTTCCCCAAAAGAAAAAAACCTCGGGGGGGGGGGGGCACAGGGAATGGAATCCTCTGCATCAGAATCCTCATATGTAGGTATGGACAAATCCAGGTCATTGGAAGAATTAGAAGAAAGTCCTGATTAGAAGATTCATAGTCAAACTCAGCGCTAGGCCTCTTAGAAGGGGGGGGGTGTTGACTACCCCCTGATTACAGTAATAAGATCTTCAGCCATTTTGATCATTTGTTTTTTAGGCATAGGGACCTGAACATGTGGCCTGCGCGTCAGTTGTTTAGACATAGATAGAGATTTAGGCCTTAAAATAGGAGGAGTCGGTTTAATATGCAAGTCTGTAGGCCTGAATACACCCTCAGAAGCCGATGCCTACACAGCGGCTCCAGACTTATCCAAGGTAGAGACATCTGCGGGTTCCATAGGTGAAGCATCTCGCGGCATACCGGACTCCAAATGGGTCTCAGTAGAGGCCAGTGAGTAAGAAGCAGCGGGTATCAGGGGCTGCGAAAGCGTCTCAATGAGTACCGGCAAACTGACAAACGGCTTAGGAGAAGTGTCGTCAGCAGTTTTGGACCTCAACGGCCTGTCTCTGTCTTTTTCTTTGAGTTTTAGTGGAATTCCGGTAGTCGTATGGCTAACAGACATCATTTCTGGATAATTAAACTGAGAACTGAAATATTTAGAGGCAAAAATGTACGGACGATGGATAGTGGGCTGATTAAATAAAGCACAAATGCGACAGCAAGGTACGTCGTGGTCAGGGCCTAGGCAAGGAATACAGTACAAATGAAAATCTTTATGAGGTATTTGCTTTCCACAAGTAATACAATTATTAACTTTTACTGACATCGGTAAGGAGCAAGAAAAAGTTTCCCCATCTGGGTACTTAGCTGTAAGTTAAAGACTTCGGTTCTGAAACTCGAAAATGAAAATTTCAGGAGTCGGCCGACCAGCACTTGCGAACTGCTTCTGCTTCGGGCACCGCACGGCAAGAAAGACTGATGTAATGGCATCGGCTGCATGTTTTATACCCCTGACATCATGGAAGAGGGGACAGCAACTGACGCAGGACCCAAGACTTTGTTAATCAGGCCGACTGAGGGCAACCTGCCAGCAGATTACCCAAATGTAATGACTGCAACAGTGAAACACAATCTACCCATTCTAAAGACTTAAACCTTACCAGTGATATAAATAGGACCTGCTGGAGAGAAAGTTATATATTCCAGAGACTACCCCATCTATGGAACAAGCTCCCCATCCATGTGAAGCACAGTTCATCCCTAACCCAATTTAAGTGCAACTTGGACAACTGGATGGTAAACCAGAAATTCATCCCTGGTGTGGCACCTATGTCTCTAATGGACACAGGCAATCTGTAAATGGTTCATCTCCCAGGCCCATTCCTACACTTATCAAGCATATCAGAATTTATCAGAGATTTGGGATGCTTAGCTAGGCTTGAAAAGGCCATGGTGGTTGTTTGCCTAGTAAACACCTATGAACCTTAATGAAATGCATTTTAGAAACCCGTGCAACACGAAGTTGATACTAGAACCTGTAGCAAATGGTGCAGGTGTACTCAATGGCACTGATACTATATTCAGACACTATGTAATAAACTATAGAAGGTGACAATAAAATTACAGTTGTGTACACTTACCATAAATGTAGAAGTTGAGTGTACTCACTGTTGCAGTCATCACATTTGGGTTTTCTGTTTGCAGTAGCCCTCAGTCGGCCTGATTATCAAAGTCTTGGGTCCTGCGTCGGTTGCTGTCTCATCTTCCATGATGTCAGGTAGTCAGGGGTATAAAACGTGCAGCCACCGCCATTACATCAGTTTTTCTTGCCCCAGATGTCAGGTGCCCCCATAATGGGAAGCAATTATATACAAGGTTGCACCTCCAACAAAAAAGCAAATACACCAAAAAGCTTTAAGCATAGTAAACAAGAATAGAGGTATAGTCAATAGAAGTCAAGGGGCTGGAGGGAGGGTAACCAGGACTGCAACAGTGAATACACTCGAATATCTACATTTATGGTAAGTGTACACAACTGTACTATGTTCTTCATGTTTCACTGTTGTAGTCATCACATTTGGGTAGATTCCCAAAGCTAAGGATGGGAGGAGGTAATTAGATGGCATTAGGACCAGCTATAAGGCCCTACAAGACTGCAGTCGTAAATCCAGCTCTGGATTTAGAAAAAATTGGCAAGTGGTAATTTTTGGTGAAGGTATGTACAGAACTCCAGGTAGCAGCTTCTAGGATGTCCCTGGTAGGGACACCTCTGAGAAAGGCTATAGAGGTAGATGCAGCCCTGGTTGAATGTGGTCTTATCCCCTGTGGGGTAGGTTTTCCATGATACTTATAGCAGATATGAATGTAATGGTTTATCCACTTAGAAATAGTTTGCTTTGAAATGGCCTTTCCCTCTGCCCCCGCAGCAAATGCAACCAGCAGCTGTTCAGATTTCCTGAGAGGCTTACTCCTGTCCAAGTAAAATCTAAGTTGTCTGTGCACGTCCAAGGAGTGCAGTATTTGTTCCCCTTTGTTCTGTGGATTTGAAAAGAAGTCGGCTGGTGTCGCCTCCTCTCCGATGTCACAACGGCTGGAGTATAAAGGCATCGGCTGACGCCATCTTCTTCAGTGTTTCTTGCCCCAGATGCCAGGTGCCCTCCTAGGAAGGCTAAATTTGGTGAATGGATAAAAAATTCCAGACATGCACAACAGTAATAAACAGATACCCCATAGGAGATACCCCCAGCTAATAGGAAAAGGGGTAGGGACCCATAAAGAAAGTTGCAGAGGGGTAGGGGGGGGTGGGAAAATCCGACTGCAGTTGCATCTACATTTATGGTAGGTACAAAACTGTACTATGTCCTTCAAGCCATAAACAAACTCTACAACAAGAGGAGAAAGCTACTACATGACAGAGCAAAATCCCTAAAAGGGAAGGCATCTCTGATCAATACTAGCAAAAAACTACGATCACTCATAAAATCATCCAAGGCCAACTTTGAGAGAAAAATCGCTAATGACACAAAAGACAATCATAAAGCCTTCTTTAGCTATGTTAGAAACCTGGGTGGAAACTCCCAGATATGCTCAGAATTAGTCCAAAATGATAAAAATCACTGAACCCACAGACATTGCCAACATACTGGCAGACAGGTTCAGTGCAAATTTCTCCCCTCCCCCCCAAAAGGATAAATATCTATCCCACCAGAGTCTAGCCTCCCAAACATCTCAGATGCCCAGGTGAGAGCTGCTCTCTCTAAAGCAAAAAAAACAGCATCAATGGGACCGGACGGTGTCCCCGGCTGTGTGCTACACGAACTCAATGAGGAACTAAACCCACACATAAGGCTGCTGTTTAATCTTAGCCTTACTACAGGATACGTACCCAAAGAATGGCGTACGGCAACTGTGGTCCCACTCCACAAAGGCGGTGCTTCTACGGACCCTGGAAATTACCGCTCCATAAGCTTGACGAGCCTTGTCTGCAAAGCTATGGAGAGGATCATAATGGAACTCATAAATAAAGACATTGGGGACCTACAGACACTGGATCCTACCCAATTTGGCTTTGTCAAGGGCAGATCCTGCCTCTTGAACTTGGTCGACTTTTTCGAAACAGTCACTAAGGCCATTGATGAGGGTAAGGCAGTTCACACAGCCTACCTTGACCAAGCAAAAGCGTTCGACACAATACCCCACTCGGGCATCATAGGTAAAGCTCACCAGCTTAGATGTAAACCCATATGTCACAAGATGGGTTGCAAACTGGCTCAAGGACAGAACACACAGGATTAGAGTTGCTGGTGCCATGTCCGACTCTAAGCCGGTCACGAGCGGTGTCCCACAGGGCTCAGTCCTGGGCCCCCTCTTGTTCGGCATTTATTTTTCTGAAGTGCAGACAAACATAGGGGGATTGTGGCTGTCAAAATTTGCAGATGACTGCAAACTGGGCACCATAATTGACACTCCATCAGACACAGACATCCTCCAGAAAGGTCTCATAGAAATGGATAACTGGTGCCAGAGCCATGGCCTTAAGCTAAATGCCAAAAAATGTATAGTCATACCCTTTGGGAAAAACAAGGTAACCCCTAATTACCTCATAGGTGGTAATCCATTAAACACGGAAGAAGTTATCAGGGACCTGGGGACCCAAGTTGACAGTAACCTCTCTTTTGACACTCACATTGCCAAAGTGGTTAGGAAGACCTTCTACATTGCCCACCTGATCATGAAGGGATTCACATCCAGATCAGGAGAGGTCATTGTACCCTGTACTCTTCACTTATCAGACCAATGATTGAGTACAATGCCCCATTCGGAATGTACCTTACCCGACACCTGCAGCAGTTGGAAAGACCCCAAAAGTTCCTCACCAAAAGGATAAAGGGGCTCAAACATATGTCATACGATGCCCGACTGAAGAAACTCCAGCTCTATTCAGTCGCATACCATCTGCTCAGAGGTGATCTGTGCCTGACATACAAGGCCATGTCCAACCCGGAATTAATGGACATGCTCCACCTCAAAAAATCCAAATTCACCAGAGCCACAAGAGCAAGAGACTTAAACCTCAACACGGATATAAATAGGACGTGCTGGAGGGACAGATTCATCACCCAGAGACTCCCTACACTATGGAACAGAATCCCAGTCCATGTGAGGCAGAGCCCCTCACTGACTCTGTTCAAGAGAAATCTTGACGAGTGGATGGGAGATCGTAGGTTTATCCCGGGAATCATCTCTGTATCACTGCTGGAGAGAGGCACAGCAAACTAATGGGTATAGTATTCTCATCCTAAGGGGTGGTGAAAGCCACACACTCTGGCTAGGCTTATAAATGCCCTAGGGCAGATAGCCTAGTATGAACCTATGAACCTATAAGAATGCCACTGCAGTCATAACATATGGGTTGAATACCATAGCCAAGCTGGGGGTGGATGGAACTAAGAGAGGGATGGTGTAGCTAAAATGCCCTGCAGGACTGCCGAAGCAAAGCCTGCTCGGGATCTGGAGTATAAGGGCAGGTTGTAGTGCTTGGTAAATGTATGCACGGAGCTCCATGTAGCAGCCTCTAAAATGTCCTTTGTTGCCACTCCTCTTAAGAAAGCTGTGGATGTGGCTATAGCTCTGGTGGAATATGGCCTAATATTGGCTGGCACACCTTTTCCATGGAAAGAATAGCAGAATCTGATGCAGTGTCCAATCCATTTTGAAATTGTTTGTTTGGAGATTGCTTTTCCTTGTACTCCAGCAGCATAGGCTACAAACAGTTGGTCAGACTTTCTGGTGGCCTTAGTTCTGTCCAAGTAGTAGCGTAGCTGCCTGTGGATGTCCAAAGTATGCAGCAGTCCCCCCCCCTATTTTGAGGATTGGGGAAGAAAGTAGGTAGGTGAATAGCTTGATTTAGAGACACCCTGGAAATAACTTTTGGCATGAATGTAGGACTGGTTCTTAGAGAAACTCTGTCCTGATGAAAAATGAGGAAGGGAGGCACTGCCATGAGTGCCTGTATCTCCGAGACTCTTCTTGCAGATGTGACTGCCAATAGAAAAAACGTTTTCCATGATAGAAATTGCATTTATGAAGTTGCTGCTGGCTCAAAAGGATTAATTTTTCCAAAACGAAATTGAGGTTCCATGCAAGTACTGGCTGTTTTCTGGGAGGTTTGATATTCTTTATCCCTCTTAGGAACTGTCTTAGCAAAGGATGTGAAAACACTGGTGGGTCACAATTGTATTTTGCTGAGATTGCTGAGGCGTGAATCTTTATAGAAGAGTATGAGAGTCCAGTATGAAACATTTCTGCCAAGTATTCTAATATCTGAGGTATACTCAGTAATGTTGTATCCTGACCCCTGTTGGCATTCCAGATGCTGAATCTCTTCCACTTGGCTGAATAGGTTTTTCTGGTGGAAGGTCTGCGTGCTTCCAGTAAGATCTCTTGAACTGTTTTGGAAAGAGAGATAGCTGGAGGAGTCATGGTAACCTCCAGGTCGTCAGATGCAAAGTTTTCAGGTTTTGATGGACAGTCCTATAATTGTGTTGTGTTAGAAGCAGGGGCCATAGGGTCAGAGGCCACGGTCTGGTCCGAGAGTTGTGCTCAACAGCAGTGGGTACCAGTGTTGCCTTGGCCAGTCTGGAGCTATCAAAATGCCTGTTGGTTGTTCTGCTTTGATCTTCAGTATCACCTTGGTCAGCAGAGGTAGAGGAGGGAATGCATAAATTTTTTGGGAATTCCAGCTGAAGGAGAGAGCATCCGTTTTCCAGGCTAGAGGATGGTGGGTCCTTGTGCAGAACTTTTCCAGGTGATGATTTAAGTGGGAAGCAAAGAGATCTACGTCCGGTCTTCCCCATGTCTTTGTCAGTTGTGAGAAAATGTGAGGATGCAGCATCCATTCGTGTGGATCCAAGAAATTTCTGCTCAGGTTGTCCGCCAGTACATTGTCCTTGCCTGGCACAAACTGGGATTGCAAATGTATCTTCAGACTCAGGGATTTTTCCCAGAGAAGCATTGTTAGTCTGCAGAGGGATAAGAATGAGTGCCTCCTGCTTGTTTATATACCACATGACAGTGGTGTTGTCTGTCCTTATTAGCAAATGTCCTTGTTGTAGTGATTTTTCGAAAGTCTCGATTGCATGTATCACTGCCAACATCTCTTTTTGGTTTATGTGCAGATGTCTTTCCTTTGGTGTCCATAGACCTTGAATGCATCTGCCCTCCATGTGCGCCCCCCATCCATGGTCTGAGGCGTCTGTTGTAATCATTTGACCTGCTTGAGGTCTGTTGAAAGACATGCCTTTGTTTAACTGACTTGCTTGAGCCCACCACAAAAATTCCTTTTGCAGACATGGAATAAGTGGTATTACGTCCTCTAGGCTTTGGCTGTGTTGGGACCATAAGTTTTTTAAGTACCATTGCAGCTTTCTCATATGAAGTCTTGCCAAAGGTATCAGAAGAATGCAAGATGCCATGAACCCCAGGGCCTGCAGGATCTTCCTTGCAGTCAGCTGGGAGAGTTTTGCTAGGCCTTTGAAGTACTCTGGTAACTGCTGTTGTTTTTCCTTTGTGAGATAGGCCATTTGAGTTTCTGTGTCCAGTTTGGCTCCTAGGAAAATAATCTGTTGGGATGGCAGTAGTCTTGACTTCTGAATGTTGACTGTGTATCCCAAGGCCTGCAGTAGTTGAATGACATAGTCCAAGTTTGCTTTTAAGGTTTGCTTGTTGTCTGCTTGTATGAGGCAGTCGTCCAGGTAGGGGTATATTTGAATCCCCTGGAGTCTGCAGTGTGCCACTACTGATGCCAGGCATTTCGTGAACACTCTGGGCGCAGTAGATAAGCCAAACGACAATGCTGAGAATTGATAATGCTCTGTCCCTGCAAGAAATCTGAGGTATCTTCTGCAGCTTTGTCTGATTGGGACATGCAGGTATGCCTCCTTGAGGTCCAGAGTGACCAGCCAAGACCCCTTGCCCAGCATGGGAAGGAGTTGCTGCAGCGTCAGCATTTTGAACTTTGGTACAATAAGAAAAGTATTTAGAGTTGACAAGTCCAGTATAGGTCTCCATTTGTTTTCTTTTCTTGGAACAAGGAACAGTCTTGAATAAAATCCCTGGCCTTGTTCCTGAGGAGGAACCCTTTCTATTGCTTTTATACTTAACAGCTTTGAAACTTGAGTGAGTGCCTCTGCCCTTTGATGATGTGGCAGGTTTGGCATGCCTTGTCTTATTGGTAAAGTATGGAAGTGGAATCTGTAACCCTTGTCTATTAAATCCAGAATCCAGTTGTCCTTGGTTAAGATATGCCAGTTTTTTGAGAATAAGGATAATTTTCCGCCCAAAGGTGCTTCTCTTTGAGCCTTTGTAGGCGGTGTGAAAGTCAAGTCATTGTGATTGTCCTTGTGGTGCAGCTGGGCTGTCTGCGCCACTTCTTTGATTTGTAGGTTGCCATCGGCGGCCCCTGTAGGATCCTCGGTATTGCCCTCTACCTCGGGCAAGCCTGCCTTTTCCCCTTTGAAATTTGTCAGAGCCTGGGAAGGACCAATTCTTTGAAGGCCAGTTTCTGCTGAATCTGGGTGGCTGAACCTGAAGGAAGTCCTTGACTGTTTGTACTGACTTAGCTTTTTCCTCAATGGATTTCAACACATCTTGTGCATTAGCACCAAAAAGCTTCTGTTTTTCCAGAGGTGCATCAAGTAACTTTACTTTAACATGGTCAGGCAAAGACTGATCTTTTAACCAAGCATGTCTACGTATCACAGCCCCAGTCATAGCTGCCCAACATGAAGCTTCCAATGCATCATAACCACACTGAAGAAAATGGTTGTTAACCTGCTGAGTGTTATGTATATGTTCCTGCAATGCCTTTCTATCGATAGGCTCAGGAGAGGCTAACTTTTTCTGTAAATCATCCAGTAAAAAATCCTGGTACTGAAACATGTGAAAAAGGCAGTTAAGTGACCTCATGGCTACGGTGGTAGAGGTATAAACTTTTTTACCCCATCTCTCCAGGGACCTAGCTTCCCTGTCCACTGGCAGTGGATTTTTGGCAGTGGAAGTAGCCACTCCCTTGGGGCCCTGTGAAATAGTTTCTAGATCCACAGAGTGGGCCTTAAAGAGATGCTTGTGAGTGTCAGGGACCCTATAATATCTGTCTGGCTTGACAGGAGCAGGGGGGAGAGAATCTGGGTTAGCACTGGAGTCAGAGAAAACATCATCCAAAACATCCATAACTGGAGGAATAGCTAAAGGCCTGTGCTGGGGAAGCTTGAGGAAGGTACGCAGCCTTTTCCTGGAATCAGAGAATTCCTGACCCTGCCATTTAAAATGTTCCCTCATAGAGTGCAGGACTTCACCAAACGAGAAATCCTCTGGAGGGGAGGCAGAGGGAATTGATTCCTCAGCATCAGAATCCTCGTAGGCCTGGAAGGATTCTTCTTGGGTATCAGAATGCTCAGAATCCCCAGAGGCTTTCTGAAGAGAGATTGTCAGCCTGCTCAGTTCTGGGCCTTTTCTCTGCAGGTGGCTGAGAACCTCTGTCTGGATGAGGCTGAGACCCCCTGATAAGAGAAATTAGATCTGCAGCAAGAGACATGATCTGTTTATCAGAAGAAGGGGCCTGAGCAGCAGGTTTAGGATGGGCCTTGGCCTGGCTGGTGGCCTTAGCACGTGCAAAGGCCTTGATGGACATGGATACAGGAGGCCTAGCAGCCCCACGTGCAGGAGTAACCTTGTCTACAGAAATGTTGTCGGGTAGATCCAGAACTTCGGTTTCCGGAGGAAAATCAACAACCGGCACTGGAGAGATCTGAGAGACCGCAGGTCGTGTTAACGCTGTGTCGTCGGCCTGGAGCGGTTGAATTACCGCTTCCGAAGGGACCGAAGCACTAGCGGAGGGTTTAGGAGTTGCATCGGTGGTGGATGCGGGCCGAGGATGTTGGTCCCGGTCCTTTCGTTTTTTGGCAGACTGAGTTGTCGGTTGATCCGACGGCATGATATACGCGAAAGATTCACCGAAAAAGTCTTCGGCAAATTCTGCCCAGCGCCTGAGAGTGCGCTTATTAAAGCAAGCACAGGCAGCACAGGCCGAGACGTCGTGGTCTGGGCCCAGGCAAGGAAGGCAGTAAGAATGGAAGTCCTTATGAGGTATTTGTTTACCACAAGACAAACAATTATTAACTTTCTCAATTTGTTCTGACATCGGCTGAGGCAAGAAAAAATGTTCCCCAACGGGGTACTTAGCTTTTAGATGACTTCGGTACTGAAAACACAGGAGCTGACCGACCGGCACTTGCGAGCTGCTTCTGCTTCGGGTACCGCGGGCAAGAAAGACTGAAGAAGATGGCGTCGGCCGATGCCTTTATACTCCAGCCGTTGTGACGTCGGAGAGGAGGCGTCATCAGCCGACGCCGGACCCAGACTTTGGATTTCGGCTGACCGAGGGCTGCCTGAGGCAGGACAACCCATATGTTATGACTGCAGTTGCATTCTTGAAGGACATCTTTAGTTCCAGTTTCCACTTGTGTGGATCCATGCGATTTCTGCTTAGGTCGTCTGCCAGTGTATTTAGCTTTCCTGGCAGGAACTGAGCCTGTAGGTGCACTTGGTAGCTCAAGGCTGTGTTCCACAGAGCCATGGCTAGTCTACAGAGAGCATATGAGTGGGTTCCCCCCTGCTTGTTTCTGTACCACATAACAGTGGTGTTGTCCGTCTTTACCAATAACTGTTCTGGAAGAATGTGGCCCTCAAAGGCTGTCAGAGCATTCTGTACAGCTAACATTTCTTTCTGATTGATATGCAAGTGCATTTGATTTGGGTTCCATTTGCCTTGAATGCACTACCCTGCCAAGTGAACCCCCATGAATAGTCTAATGCGTCTGTTGTTAGGGTTTGGGCGGCAGGGGGTAAAGTGAATGGCAGTCCCTTGTTTTGGTGGCAGGCTTCTACCCTCCAAAGGAACTCTACTGTAGACAAGGTATAATCGGAATCATTGATTCTAGATCCTGAGAATATTGACACCATAGGCTTTTTAGATACCGTTGTAGTTTCCTCATATGCAGTCTTGCATATGGAATTAATAGAATGCAAGAGGTCATGAACCCCAGGGCTTGCAGTATTTTCCTTGCAGATAGCTGTGTCTTGGTGGCCAGTAGTTTGAAGAAGACTGTCAATTGAATTTGTTTCTCTGGCATGAGGTAGACCATCTGGGAAGTTGTATTCAAGCTTGCTCCCAGGAATACAATTTGTTGGCAGGGGTACAAGAAGTGATTTCTTTTGGTTTATGGTGCACCCCAGAGACATTAGCAATGTCTTTACAAATGCCAGATGATTTAATAGCATGTCCTGGCTTTCTGCCTGAATTAGATAATCGTCCAGGTATGGGTAATATTTGAATATTTCTTTGCATGCAAAATGCAATGACTGGAGCTAGGCATTTTGTGAATACCCTGGGCACAGTAGATAAGCCAAACGGCAGTGCAGAGAACTGATAGTGCATGTAGCCTGCTTTGAAGCGTAGGTATCTTCTGCAAGATTCCCTCACTGGGATGTGCAGGTAGGCTTCCTTTAAAACCAGTGTTGCCAACCAGGTATCTTTGCCTAGAATGGGAAGCAGCTGCTGAAGAGTTAGCATCTTGAATTTTGGGATTACCAAAACTGTGTTTATGATAGACAGGTCCAGGATACGACAACAGGAATTGTCTTTTCTGGGTACCAGGAAGTCTTGAATAGAAACCTTGTCCCCATTCTTCTTCTGGGACAGGTCGAATAACCCTGATCCTTAAAAGAGACAGAACTTGCTTTTGAGCCTTTGCCCACTGATTTGGGGGTAGGTCTGGTAAACCGTTTGGGGTTAGTAAGGAGTGGAAGTGGAATCTGTATCCTTGGGAAACTATATTTACAACCCATTTGTCCTGGGTAATGAGTTCCCAATTTTTTGCATGCAGGGCAATCTTTCCCCCTAAAAGAACAGTCAGTTGAGCAGGGCTTGGAAAGTTTAAAGTTAAGTCATTGAGACAGTTTACCATAGGGAGAGTCTTGCTACTCCCTTCTTTGGAAGTTGGAGCCCCCCAGTGCTTAGGCCTGTGAGTACCTTGGGACTGAAGCCTGGGTGTTCTGCTGGTTCTGGGTTTGGACTGAGAAGGCCTGGAAGAGGCAGGAAAGGACCAATTCTTAGAGGGCCAATGCCTACTAAATCTGAGACGCTGTGCTTGCAGGAAATCTTTAACAGTTTGCATAGATTTAGCTTTTTCCTCCATCGTTTTAAGTACTTCTGCTTTGTTGCCAAACAGACGGTCTTGGTTTAAGGGAGCATCCAGTAATTTAGCTTTAACATGATCTGGCAAAGATTGCTCCTTAAGCCAAACATGCCTTCTAAATACAGACCCCATGACAGCAGCCCTGCAAGATGCCTCTAATGAATCAAAACCACATTGCAAAGTATGTTTTCCAACTTGTTCAGCAGAATGCATTAAATCCTGTAAATCTTTATTTTCAGCACAGTCAGGAATCAACATCATTTTCTGTTTAAGCAATCCAATAATATGCTGCTGATACTTTAACATATGAAACTGGCAGTTTAAGGCCCTAATGGCCAAGGTTGAAGAAGTGTATACCTTCTTACCCCACCTATCCAGCGCCCTGGAATCTCTATCAGAGGGGGTAGGATTTTTGGCAGCAGTACCCTTAATGCCCTTGGGTCCCTGTGAAATGGTCTCAGGATCCACAGTAGGATTTTTAAACAGGAACTTGTGAGAGTCAGGTACCCTCTAATACCTATCATGTTTTCTAGGAGCAGGAGGTAAAGAGTCAGGGGCCAGGCTAGATTCCGAGAAGGCATCATCTACAATGTCCAGTACAGGAGGGATAGCTAAAGGCCTGTGTTGAGGCAGGAGTAAGAATTCCCTAAGCCTCTTTTTGGAGTCAGAGTAATCCTGGCTTTCCCAGCGAAAATGCTCCCTAAGAGTATGCAAGATTTCACCAAAAGAGAAATCCTCTGGAGGGGAAGCAGAGGGAATGGAGTCCTCTGCATCAAAATCCTCATAGGTAGATAAGGGCAAATCCTGGTCATCAGAGAAAACAGAAATTTCACAGTCCTGATCAGAAGAATCAGAAGGAAAATCAGTCCTAGGTCTCTTAGAGGGGGAAGGGTGGCTTCCCCTGATTAGAGTAATAAGGTCTTCAGCCATTCTTATCATTTGTTTTTTAAGCATAGGGGCCTGACCATGCGGTCTGGGTGTCAGTTTTCTAGGCATGGATCGAGTTTTAGGCCTTGAAGAAGAAGATGGCATCGGTTTAATATGCAAGTCAGTAGGCCTGAATACACCCTCAGGAGCCGGTGCCTGCACAGCGGCTCCGGACCCATCCAAGGTAGAGACATGCCACGGGAGGGGGTCTCACCTTGTGCGGCAGGAAAAGGCCTTTGTGATTTCTTGAACCACATCTTTCCCCCTCGCTGAGCCTTGGGATAAGGTGTCGACGGGAGGGAAAAACGGACTCCTACGGCAGACAAGGTCTTTCCCTCTTGCTCGCATCTGGTGAGGGTGTCTTTCACTTTGGTCCCGAAAAAAGGAGGAACCATCAAAGGGGGCATCAGTGAAGGAAGACTTAAAGGCCTCCGCAAAGTGACACAGGCATAGCCAGGCTTGCCTCCTGAGGGCCACCCCTGAGCTAGCCGCCCTACTAGCTCCCTCGGCCACGTACAAAATAAGTCGCATGGACGAGTTAGCGATGGAGCTGAGAGTTGACAGTCTGGGCCACCGCCTCAGGTACGTTACTCGCTAGAGTGTCTCCTAACTCCTTAAGGAGATCTCTCTGGAGCCGCGTGAAATGAGACAAATAATTCAGTGACCGCAAGGTAAAGGTAGCTGAAGACAGGGTACGCCTGCATCGTCCATAGTCCTAGACTCCTTGTTAGGAGGATGGACCGAAGAGGAAGACTCATTAACTTCCTTCTGGGTGGCTGCCGCCACCACCATAGCATATACCAGGACTCCCTTAGTTAAAAATTCTTTTCCTTGGGGAGCGGACAAAAATTTGTTGGGGTGTCGAGGAACAGGCTTCACAGAGTCAGGACTCTCCCACACCCTTCGACAAATAAGGTCAAGGAGCTCATCGAAAGGTGGAGACACCCAGGAGGCAGGGGGCTGAGCGCCAAAAGCCTTAAGGAATACTGACTCCTCCTCGGAGGGGGATTTGGAGGGCCAGTCTCTTCTTTGTTTCAGGATCTCCATGATATCGGAGAACGAAACGTCCTCAGAGGAAGACTTGGGGGACCCCTCCGATTCCTCGAGGTCAGTATCGGAAGTGAGGGACTCGTCCTGGGAGTCTATGTGCTTCCTCTTGCACAATTTCTTTCTGGAGGGTTCCTCAGGCACAGACTCTGAGGGCCCCTCAGAAAGAAGGGGACCGCTCGTGGGGTATCCTTAGGCCCTGGCGCTCTGCTGTCCAAGGACAGGTGGGCGTCAGAAGCTCTCGCCAGTGTTGTGGGGGAAGGTAGAACCGATCTGAGAGAAGAAGCTGACCTAGCCAGCTCGCTCCGCATAGCCTCGAAGGTGGGACCTCCCGAATCGGAGGACCGACTGCCCTCCAAGGCCATGACCGGGACTGGTGTCCCTGCAGACGAGGCACCGGGAGGGAGGCTTGGAACCAAAGGGTGTTCCGAAGCATCCCCCTCAGGCCCGACCGAGGAGACCCGAGTCTCGAACCCTGTGGACGGAACTGACAAGGTCAGAGCCAATGCGGGCACCGATAAACCCCGCTGGGGGATCGGAGCCAGCGCAGGAACGTCCCTCGGAGCATAGCTTACCCGATGACAAGGATGCGCTCGGAGGAGGAATAGCAGAAACAACCTTAGGAGCCGGCTCTGGAGCCGACTGGGTAGGAGCCGAGAAAAGTTTGGCCAACACCGGCAACTGTAGGAGCCTCTGCACCACCCTATCTACATCCAAATTGGAAAGCCTGGAGGACTTAGAGGAGATGGATGGAGACCTAGACCTCCTAGCTGGAGAACACTGCCTCAAACTTGGCGACCGGCTCCGAATCGGTTCCAGTACGATCGGAGTGGACGCAGACTCACTAGACACAGCTACCTCCTGCGGCCCCGATGATGGTGGAGCCGAGGAAGCAGACTCAACAATAGTGATTTTAGAAGGTGGCTCTGAAGCAATAGATGGAGCCGGAGACCTTTTCTTGGATTTTGAGGATTTAGACTTCGACTGGGAGTTGGGAGCCGAACCTAAATCCTCCTCAAAGGACAGTTTTAGCAGTCCCTTTAGGATTAATTTGTTTTTCCTCTCTTGGAGCACCCGAGGACTAAAGGCGTGGCAGAAACTGCACGACTCCTGTAGGTGGATGGCTCCAAGACAGTAAACACAGACCGAGTTTCCATCTGTGATGGACATCTTATAAGCACACTTCGTACACTTTTTAAAGCCTGAGGGCTTATGCTCTTTCTGCTCCTTAGACATTCTAAGGCCAACAACCGTAGCAGCCGCTACTGACAAAGGGCAGGAAACTGCTAACACAGAGACCGAGAGTCAACACAAGTACAACAAACAACCAAGGCACAGGGGAGAACCTCTAACTAAAACGGTTCTCCACTTAAAAAACTACAACGCACCAAAACGACAACCAGACAAACACCACAATAGAGGACTAGGTCCTCTAACTGAAACGGGCCTAGCCCGAGTGATACCACAACACACAAAAACACTCACAACTCACAAAACCCTAACGCAACAACAATAGCTATGAAAAAGCTCTATTTGGATAACAACAATCAGCAAAATTTTTCACAGGAAAAAGGTTTTAACAATACTTAGCCACAGCCAAGTTGAGACCACGTCCGAGCTCTACAAGCAGCAAATGACATCTGGGGATGTGGAGCAGTGTATTGTGGGATACCATCTTAGCCCAGCCAAAAAAAGACTTTCGAGCTAGTAAACAGGCCGAGTCGGAGCCGATATTCAGCTCCGAACCCACAGGTGAAGAATGTAGGCGAGATAGGACTACATAACTTCCCTTGTTGTGGTTGCATGCTTCTGCCCACCAAAGGAACTCTGTCCTTAGACAAGGTATGCTAGGAATCACTGTTTCCAGGTCCTGAGAATGTTGACACCACAGACTTTTTAAGTACCACTGAAGTTTCCTCATATGCAGTCTTGCATATGGAATTGGCAGAATGCATGAGGCCATGAACCCTAGGGCTTGCAGTATTTTCCTTGCAGATAGCTGGGTTTTATTGGCCATTTGTTTGAAATAGTTTGTCAAATGGACCTGCTTTTATGGAGTGAGGAATGCCATCTGGGAAGTTGTGTTCAAGCTTGCTCCCAGGAATACAATTTGTTGGCTGGGCAACAGTTGTGATTTCTTTTTGTTGATGGTGTATCCCAGTGAAGTTAGAAGCCTTTTTACAAATGCCAGGTGCTGAAGTAGCAATTCTTGAATGTCCACCATCGTCCAAGTATGGGTAGATTTGAATATTTCTCTGCTTGCAGTATGCAATGGCTGGAGCCAGGCATTTTGTAAATACTCTGGGCTCAGTAGATAAGCCAAAGGGAAGTGCAGAGAACTGATAGTGCATAGAACCTGCCAGGAAACATAGATATTTCCTGCAAGACTCCCTTATGGGGATGTGCTGGTAAGCTTCTTTTAAGTCTAGGGTGACTAACCGGGCATCCTTGGCTAGCACAGGAAGAATCTTTTGCAGTGTAAGCATTTTGAATTTTGGGACCACCAGAAAGGCGTTGAGGATAGATAGATCCAGGATAGGGTGCTAAGAGCTCTCTTTTCTGGGTACCCTGTCCCCTTTGTTCTACTGGAACAGGTTTAATAACCCTGATATGAAGAAGGGAAAGTACTTGCTTTTGGGCCTCTGCCTACTGGTTTGGAGGAAGGTCTGGCAACCCGTTTGGTGTTTGCAGTGAGCGGAAGAAGAATCTGTATCCCTGGGATACAATGTTTAGAACCCATCGGTCCTGAGTAATGGACATCCAGTTTTTGGCATGAAGGGCGAGTTTTCCTCCTAGGGGCGCAAGTACTTGGGCATGGCTAGGAAGGATAATTGGAAAGTCATTGTGAACTTTTTCCATAAGGGGGTGTCTTACCACTTCCTGGTTTTCAGGTGGAAACACTCCATTGTTTAGATGTCTGCATACCCTGAGACTGTAGTCTTGGTGGTCTGTTTACCCTAGGTTTGGACTGAGAAGGCCTGAGAGGGACTGGAAAGGACCAGTTTTTTGAAGGCCAATGCCTACTGAATCTAGGTGGCTGTACCTGTAAGAAATCTTTGACTGTTTGCATAGATTTAGCTTTTTCTTCCATCTTTTTAAGAACTTCTTCTGCTTTAGTGCCAAACAAATGCTCCTGATTTAATGGAGCAGGAGCATCTAGTAATTTTGCTTTGACATGGTCAGGCAAAGCTTGTTCTTTTAGCCAAGCATGCTTTCTCGGTACAGATCCAGTGACAGCAGCCCTGCAAGATGCTTCGAAGGCATCAAACCCACATTGCAAAGTATGTTTACTAACTTGGCTTGCAGAATGCATTAACTCTTGTAAATCTTTATTTTCTGCACAATCTGGAAGTAACACTATTTTTTGTTTAATTAGTTCCATAATATGTTGCTGGTACTTCAACATCTGAAACTGGCAAGTCAAAGCCCTGATGGCAAGAGTTGCAGAGGTATATACCTTCTTACCCCATCTGTCTAAAGGGGTAGGGTTTTTGGCTGTAGTAACCTTAATGCCTTTAGGTCCCTGGGAAATGGTCTCTGGATCCGCAGTAGGATTCTTAAAGAGAAATTTGTGAGAATCAGGTACTCTGTAGTACCTGTCAGGTTTTCTAGGGGTGGTGGTAAGGTGTCAGGAGTAATACTGGACTCCAAGAAGACATCGTCTACAATAACCAGTACAGGGGGTATAGAGTACAGTTGTGTACACTTACCATAAATGTAGATGTTCGAGTGTATTCACTGTTGCAATCATTACATTTGGGTAATCCTGCTGGCAGGTTGCCCTCAGCCAGCCTGAATTCCAAAGTCTTGGGTCCTGCGTCAGCTGCTGTCGCCCCTTCCCTGACGTCAGGTCGTCAGGGGTATAAAAGAAGCAACCAATGCCATTTTCTTTAGTTTTCCTTGCCCAAGATGTCAGGTGCCCCCAAAAAGGGTAGCCAAACTATATATATATATATATATATATATATATATATATATATATATATATATACACACACACATAATTACACCAATATAAATTTTACCTTCCTCTATAAGCAAATACACCACATAGGTAGTATAAATCAGAGAAGGAAAGATAAGATCCAAAGGAAAAAAGGGGGAAGGCAGGTGTGTAACCTGGACTGCAAAAGTGAATACACTAGAACATCTACATTTATGGTAAGTGTACACAACTGTACTATGTTCTTCGTGTTTCACTGTTGCAGTCATTACATTTGGGTTGAGTCCCAAAGCTATGGCTGGGAGTTTGGAACTAGACGGCAGTAGGAGCGGCTATGGGGCCCTGCAGGACTGCAGTGGCAAAGCCTGTCCTGAATTTAGAGTAGAGTGGCAGATGATAATGCTTTGTGAAGGTGTGCACTGAACTCCAAGTAGCCGCCTCTAAAATGTCTCTGGTTGGTACTCCCCCGAGAAAGGCTGCTGAGGTGGCTGCAGCTCTGGTGGAATGAGGCCTAATGCCCTTGGGCACTGGCTTGCCATGGTGTAAGTAGCAGAAATGAATGCAGTGGCCTAAACACTTAGAAATAGTCTGCTTTGAGATAGGCTTTCCTTGTGATCCTGCAGCATATGCCACTAGTAATTGCTCTGTCTTCCTGAAAGCTTTGGTTCTGTCCAAGTAGAATCTAAGCTGTCTGTGTATGTTCAAAGAGTGCAGAATTCTCTCCCCCTTGTTCTGTGGATTTGGGTAAAAGGTTGGCAGATGGATGGCTTGGTTAAGAGCCACACTGGACAGTACTTTAGGCATAAATGTTGGGTTTGTCTTCAGGGAGACGCTGTCTGGATGAAAAATGATGAAAGGTTCCACAGCCATGAGCACCTGTAGCTCTGAAACTCGTCTTGCAGAAGTAATTGCTAAGAGCAGAGCTGTTTTCCAAGATAAAAACTTCGTATCAGCAGTAGCAGCTGGCTCAAAAGGAGGCAGTGTGAGCTTTTCCAAGACATAGTTAAGGTCCCATGCAGGTATTGGTAGTCTCCTTGGGGGCCTTATATTTTTGGCTCGTCTGAGGAACTGTCTTAATAAAGGGTGAGAAAAAAGTGGTGGCTCTGTATTGTAATGAGACGAAATGGCAGAGGCATGAATTTTAATTGATGAAAAAGATAGGCCTTTGTCCAACATCTCCGTTAAGTATTGCAAAATATGAGGAATATTTGGTACCGCTGTATCAGTTCCTTGTGCCTGATTCCAGGCACAGAATCTCTTCCATTTTCCAGCATAAGATTTTCTAGTACTAGGCCTTCTGGCTTCCAGAATGACATCCATCACAGCTTTACTGAGGTGGTGTTTTTTGTATGACTATATTATCCGCCATGCTGCCAAGTTTAATGTCCTGAGTTGGCTGTGCATGATCTGACTGTTTTGCTGGACAGTAGTCGAGGTATTTGAGGTAAGGTCCAAGCTGGGTATAGAGATAAGTTCCTTAGTATTGGATACCAGTACTGGCATGGCCAGTCTAGGGCAATCTGTATCATCTTTGGCTTCTCCTCTCTGACCTTTAGGAGCACCTTGGGGAGGAGAGGCAGTGGAGGAAAGGCATATACTGATAGGTTTTTCCAGCTGAAAGATTGGGTGTCCACTTTCCATGCTTGCTTGTGATAAGTTCTTGTGCAGAATCTTTTTAGTTGGTAATTGAGAGGGGGAGGCAAATAGATCTATCTCCGGGCATCCCCATTTCCTTGTTGTCATGCTGAAGACTTGTGGATCCAGCTTCTACTCGTGGGGATCCATGAGGTTTCTGCTTAGTTCATCTGCCAGAGTATTTCTTTTCCTGGCAGGAATTGTGCCTGCAGATGCACTTGGTACGTCAAAGCTGTCTCCCACAAGGTCATGGCTAGTCTGCAAAGGGGGTAAGAATGTGTGCCCCCTGCTTGTTTATATATGACCGTGGTGTTGTCTGTCTTTATCAGTAGTTGTCCCGGTTGAAGTAGGTCCTTGAAGGCTGCCAGAGCATTTTGAAGAGCTAACACCTCTTTTTGATTGATATGTAGATGCATTTGGTTTGAGGACCATGTGCCCTGAATGCATCTTCCTGCCATGTGGGCTCCCCAGGCATAGTCTGATGCATCCGCTGTTAGTGTATGCCTGGCTGGAGGTAGTGTGAATGGCTGTCCTTTGTTTTGGTGACAAGCCTTTGCCCATCATTGGAACTCCTGTTGCAGGCAGGGAATGAGAGTAATAACTGTTTCCAGGCTGTGGCAGTGTTGAGTCCAAACACTTTTTAGGTACCATTGAAGTTTCCTCATATGCAGTCTTGCATATGGAATTAGTAGGATGCAGGAGGCCATGAAGCCGAAAGCCTGCAGAATTTTTCTTGCAGATAACTGGGCTTTTGTTGCCATCATTTTGAAATAGGTAGTCAGTTTTTATTTTTTATTTATTTATTTAACATTTGTTGACCGGGAAAGTCCGACTAGGTTCCACAGATCCTGTTTTCAGCGGAGGCCCGGGGAGAAATGCTCCAGAGGCATGTCTTTAGAATGTGGGAGGAAACCGGAGTACCCAGAGGAAACCCACGCAAATGCAGGGAGAACATGCAAACTCCACACAAAAGGCACCCAAGCCAAGAATTGAACCAGAGAAAGTACAGTTTTGTACCTACCATAAATGTAGATGTTTGAGTGCTCATACAGCTGCAGTCATTACAGATGGGTTATCCTGCCGTCAGGCGGGTCCTCGGTCGGGCAAATTCCAAAGTCTAGGTCTGACGTTGGTTGTCGTCGCTTCTTCCCTGACGTCAGTGCGGCAGGGGTATAAAAGAGGCAGCCGACGCCATTTTCTTCAGTTTTTCTTGTCCCAGATGTCAGGTGCCCCCAGAAGGAAGGCAAAACATAATGTTATGCAAACATGCAATATAGATAAATCAAAAAACAGTAGTTGCAAGCAAATACACCATAAAAGAATTCCCCAAATAGGTTGTATGATAAAGGTGTTTGTCATAAGGCCTGTCCTAAGAGGGGACGGAGGGGGGGGTAACCTGGACTGCAGCTGTATGAGCACTCGAACATCTACATTTATGGTAGGTACAAAACTGTACTATGTTCATCGTGCATACAGCTGCAGTCATTACATATGGGTAGAATCCCAAAGCTAAGTAAGGGTGGTAGGCACTAAGTGGAACTAGGAGGAGCGAGGATGCCCTGCAGGACTGCTGTGGCAAAGCCCGCTCTAGATTTCGAGTATAGTGGAAGGTGGTAGTGCTTGGAGAAAGTGTGCACTGAACTCCAGGTAGCTGCTTCCAAAATGTCCTTGGTAGGAACCCCCCTGAGGAACGCTGCAGAGGTAGCTGTGGCCCTGGTGGAGTGGGATCTGATGTATGCAGGCACAGACTTTCCATGAAATGAATAACAAAAGCGTATGCAGTGGGCTATCCATTTTGAAATTGTCTGTTTGGAAATAGCCTTTCCTTGAGCACCTGTAGCATAGGACACAAAGAGCTGCTCAGATTTCCTGAATGGCTTTGTTCTGTCCAAGTAATAACGAAGTTGCCTGTGAATGTCCAAGGAATGTAGTAGCCTCTCTCCTTTGTTCTGTGGATTTGGATAAAAAGGTAGGTAAATGAACAGTCTGATTCAAAGCTACACTGGATACTACCTTTGGCATGAAGGTAGGGTTGGTTCGTAAGGAAACTCTGTCCTGATGGAAAATGATGAATGGTTGCACAGCCATGAGGGCCTGTAGTTCCGAAACCCTGCGTGCTGAGGTGATAGCCAGAAGGAAGGCTGTTTTCCATGACAAGTATTATAGCTCTGTTGAAGAAGCTGGCTCAAAGGGAGGCAGGGTCAGCTTTTCCAATACAAAGTTAAGGTCTCAAGCTGGAACTGGTGGTTTCCTTGGGGGTTGTATATTTTTTACCCCTCTGAGGAACTGCCTTAATAGAGGATGTGAGAGTAAAGGAGGGTCTGTGTTGTATTGTGCAGAAATGGCTGAAGCGTGGATCTTGATGGAGGAGAAGGAAAGGCCACTGTTTAACATCTCAGCTAGGTACTGTAAAATTTGAGGTATATTTATTACCCAAGGATTCTGGCCCTTTTCTTGATTCCAGGAACAAAATCGTTTCCATTTGGCGGAGTAGGCTTTTCTAGTAGAAGGTCTTCTAGCCTCCAAGATGACATCCTGCACCTCCTTGGAGAGGAGAGTCTGTTGGGAATTAAGGTATTCTCCATGCAGCTAGATTTAGGGTTTTAAGCTGGCTGTGAAGGGTTTTGTAGTTGTGCTGGGACAACAGAAGAGGGACTAGAGGTAGGATCCATGGTGGGGAGTGTGTCAGGCTCTTTAGGAGCACATACCAGTGTTGTCGTGGCCAGTCTGGAGCAATGAAAATCATTTGTGGCCTCTCTGCTCTGGCTTTTAATAGAACTTTGGTCAGTAGAGGAAGAGGCAGGAAGGCATAGACTGTCAATGTTGTCCAATTGAAAGAGAGTGCGTCCACTTTCCAGGCCTGTGGATGATAGGTCCTTGAACAAAAATTTTTTCAACTGGTAATTTCTGTGGGTAGCAAATAGATCTATGTCTGGCTGTCCCCATGCCTGAGTTATCTTTGAGAAAACTTGAGGATGCAACTTCCATTTGTGTGGATCTGTCATATTTCTGCTTAGGTTGTCTGCCAGTGTGTTTTCCTTCCCTGGCAGGAATTGTGCCTGTAGTTGAATTTGCAATTCCAGTGCTGTGTTCCATATGGTCATGGCTTGCCTGCACAGGGGGTATGAATGAGTTCCCCCCAGTTTGTTTATGTACGACATGACTGTGGTGTTGTCTGTCCTTATCAATAGCTGGCCTGGACGCAGTAGGTCTTTGAAGGTCATAAGAGCATTTTGCACGGCTAGCATCTCCTTTTGGGTGATGTGTAGGTGCTTCTCTTTTTGGGACCATTTTCCCTGAATGCACTGATCTGCCATGTGGGCTCCCCAGGTGTAGTCTGAGGCGTCCGTTGTGATGATTTGAGTTGCTTGAGGTACACAGAAAGGGAGACCTGTGTTTCTTTGTCATGCTTGAGCCCACCACCACAAAAATTCCTTTTGAAGGCATGGAATGAGTGGTATAATTGTTTCCAAGCTGTGGCTGTGTTGAGACCATAAGTTTTTTAGGTACCATTGTAGTTTTCTCATATACAGCTTTGCACATGGGATTAGTAGGATGCAAGATGCCATGTATCCCAAAGCCTGCAGGACTCTCCTTGCAGTTAGTCTGGTGAAAGTTGCCATTTTGCTGAAGTATTGAGACAGTTGCCCTTGTTTGTCTGGCGTGAGGTAGGCCATCTGGGTGGTTGTATTTAAGCTGGCACCCAGGAAAATTATCTGTTGAGAAGGTATTAGCTTTGATTTCTTTTTGTTCACTGTGTATCCCAGGAAGTTTAACAGTTTTATTACAAACGCCAGATGCTGCAATAGAATGTCCTTGCTGTCCGCTTGGATCAGGCAGTCGTCCAGAAATGGGTAGATTTGTATTCCTTGTAGTCTGCAGAAGGCAATTATTGATGCCAGGCATTTCGTAAACACTCTGGGCGCAGTAGATAAGCCAAAGGCCAATGCAGAGAAAGTACAGTTTTGTACCTACCATAAATGTAGATGTCCGATAGATATGCAACTGCATTTTGCTTGTCTTCTGTCAGGTAAGCCATTTGAGATGCTGTGTCTAGTTTGGCTCCTAAGAAGATTATTTGCTGGGATGGCTGAAGTCTTGACTTTTGAAAGCTGGCTGTGTATCCCAGAGCCTGTAGCAAGTGTATGACATAATTCAAGTTTTTTGTCAAGGTTATTTTGTTGTCCGCTTGTATGAGGCAATCGTCCAGGTACGGGTAGATTTGAATCCCCTTTAACCTGCAATGAGCAATTACTGATGCCAGGCATTTCGTGAATACTCTGGGCACAGTAGATAAGCCAAATGGCAATGCTGAGAATTGATAATGCTCTGGCACTGCAAGAAATCTGAGGTATCTTCTGCAGCTGTGTCTGATAGGGACATGCAGGTATGCCTCCTTGAGGTCCAGAGTAATCAGCCAAGACCCCTTGCCCAGCATGGGAAGGAGTTGCTGTAGAGTCAGCATTTTGAACTTTGGTACTATGAGAAAAGTGTTTAAAGCGGACAAGTCCAGTATTGGTCTCCATTGAGTTTCTTTTCTTGGAACAAGGAACAGTCTTGAATAAAACCCCTGACCTTGCTCTTGTTGTGGAACTTTTTCTATTGCTTTGATCTGAGCAAGCAGAGAAATTTGCTTGATAGCCTCTGCCCTCTGATTTTGTGGAAGGTTTGGCATGCCTTGTTTTCTTGGCAAGGTATGAAAATGGAACCTGTAACCGTGGTCTATAATGTCCAAAATCCATTTGTCTTTTGTCAGTTTGTGCCAATTTTTTGAAAACAAAGATAACTTTCCACCCAAAGGAGCTTCTGTATGCTCCTTCGTCAGCGGAACTAGAGGAAAGTCACTGAAATTGTCCCTGCGGGGCATGAGAAACCCCTGTGTCACTTCTTTGGTTTGCTGGTTGTCATTGTCGTCCCCTGTAGGATCCTCTGTATTGCCCTCTTCCTCGGGCACGCCTGTTTTTGCCCCTTTGAAATCTTTCAGGATTAGGAAAGGACCAGTTTTTAGAAGGCCAGTTCCTGCTGAATCTGGGCGGCTGAACCCGGAGGAAATCTTTGACTGTCTGAACTGACTTGGCTTTTTCCTCAATGGACTTTAACACATCTTTAGCATTAGCACCAAAAAGTTTGTTCTTTTCCAAGGGTGCGTCAAGAAGTTTTGCCTTAACATGATCTGGCAAGGGTTGTTCTTTTAACCATGCATGTCTACGAATGACCGCCCCTGTCACAGCTGCCCTACATGAAGCCTCCAATGCATCATATCCACACTGTAGAAAGTGACTGCTAACCTGCTGAGAATTATGCACAGCCTCCTGCAAAGACTTCCTATCTAAAGGTTCAGGAGAGGCCAATCTTTTCTGTAAATCATCTAACAGGAAATCCTGATATTGAAACATGTGAAAGAGACAATTGAGAGCTCTCATAGATAAAGTAGTGGAGGTGTAAACCTTCTTCCCCCATCTCTCTAAGGACCTTGCTTCCCTGTCGGAAGGCAAAGGGTTTTTGGAGGTGGTAGCTGAAACCCCTTTAGCCCCTGTGAAATTGTTTCTAAATCAACAGCATGGGCCCTAAAGAAATGAGAATGGGTTTCTGGGACCCTACAGTATCTGCCAGGCTTGACAGGAGGAGGAGGAAGAGTATCAGGGGTAACACTGGAGTCAGAGTATAAATCATCCAAAACATCAAGCACAGGCGGTATAGCTAAGGGTCTGTGTTGGGGCTTTTTAAGGAAGGTACGAAGGCGCTTTCTGGAATCTGAAAATTCCTGGCCTTGCCACTTAAAATGCTCCCTCATGGAATGCAGAACTTCCCCAAAAGAAATATCCTCAGGAGGAGAGGCCGAGGGAATGGAGTCCTCTGCATCTGAATCCTCATAGGTCAGGAAGGGCTCTTCCTGGCTTTCGGAGTGAACAGAGTCCTCAGAATCTTCATCTGAAGGAAGAGGGTCAGAGGGTTCAACCCTGGACCTTTTATCAGGAGGAGGCTGGGATCCTCTCTCAGGATGGGCCTGGGAACCTCTGATCAGAGAAATTAAATCTGCAGCCATAGACATGATTTGAGTTTCAGGAGTAGGCTGAGGTAAGGTTTTAGCAGTAAGATGCTTGGACTTGCTGGCTGCCTTAGCACGTATGTAGGCCTTGATAGACATGGACATGGGAGGCCTAGCTGCTCCACGTGCAAGAGTGACCTTATCAACAGCAATGGTCTCGGGCATTTCCTCGATTTCAGTATCCGGAGGAAAATCAATAACTGGCGTCGGAGTGGCCTCCGGTATCGGAGGTATCGGTAATGTGGTGTCTTCAGTTCGGAGTGGTGGAATAACCGCCTCAGAGGGAACAGGGGCACTCGCGGTTAGTTTTGGCGTGGTGTCGGTGGAAGACGCGGGCCGAGGATGTCTGTCCCGGTCTTTTCGTTTCCTAGGAGTCTGCGTTGTCGGTTGTTCCGACGGCATTGTATAATCAAATTTATCGCCGAAAAAGTCTTCAGCGAACTCCGCCCGGCGCCTGAGAGTGCGCTTATTGAAGCGAGCACAGGCGGCACAGGCCGAGACGTCGTGGTCTGGGCCAAAGCAAGGGAGGCAGTAAGAGTGGAAATCCTTATGAGGTATTTGTTTACCACAAGACAAACAATTATTTACTTTATCAGTAATTTATGACATCGGCTGAGGCAAGAAAAGGTCCCCAACGGGGTACTTAGCTTTTTTGATGACTTCGGTTTCGAAGAATACAGGAGCTGACCGACCGGCACTTGCGAACTGCTTCTGCTTCGGGCACCGCGCGGCAAGAAAGACTGGAGAAGATGGCGTCGGCTGATGCTTATATACTCCAGCCTCCCTGACGTCGGAGAGAAATGCGACATCAGCCGACGTCGGACCCAGACTTTGGAATCCGGCCGACCGAGGGCTGCCTGAGGCAGGACAACCCATATGTTATGACTGCAGTTGCATTCTTGAAGGACATCCTGGACTGCAGCTGTATTAGCACTCGAACATCTACATTTATGGTAGGTACAAAACGGTACTATGTTCATCGTGCATACAGCTGCAGTTATAACAGATGGGTAGAATCCCAAAGCTACGCACCAGGTGGTAGGCACTAGGTAGAACTGGGAGGAGCCAGAATGCCCTGCAACACAGCAGTGGCAAAGCCTGCTCTAGTTTTGGAGTATAAAGGTAGGTGGTAGTGTTTAGTGAAGGTATGCAGAGAACTCCAAGTGGCTGCCTCCAAAATATCTTTGGTAGGGACTCCTCTGAGGAAGGCTGCAGAGGTAGCTGTGGCCCTTGTGGAGTGGGATCTGATGCCTGCAGGTACAGATTTACCATGAAAGGAGTAACAAAACCGTATGCAGTGGCCTATCCATTTTGAAATTGTCTGTTTGGAAATTGGCTTCCCTTGAGCTCCTACAGCATAGGACACAAAGAGTTGTTCTGATTTCCTGAAAGGCTTTGTTCTGTCCAAATAGTAACGTAGCTGTCTATGGATGTCTAAGGAATGTAGCAGCCTTTCCCCTTTGTTTTGAGGATTGGGGTAAAAGGTAGGTAAGTGTATGGCCTGATTTAAAGCTACCCTGGATACTACCTTAGGCATAAATGACGGGTTGGTTCGTAGGGAAACTCTGTCCTGATGGAAGATGAGAAAGGGCTGCACAGCCATGAGGGCTTGTAGTTCCGAAACCCTACGAGCTGAGGTGATGGCCAGAAGGAAAGCTGTTTTCCAGGACAAATATTGCAAATATGTTGAGGCAGCTGGTTCAAAGGGAGGCAATGTTAATTTTTCTAGAATGTAATTAAGATCCCAGGCTGGTATTGGTTGTTTCCTTGGAGGCCTTATATTCTTAGCCCCTCTGAGGAACTGTCTTAAGAGTGGATGGGAGAATAAGGGTGGATCAGTGTTTTATTCTGCAGAAATGGCTGAGGCATGGATTTTGATGGAGGAAAATGAAAGTCCACTGTTCAACAGCTCAGCTAGATACTGTAATATCAGAGATAAATTCAGTTTTCTAGGATCCTGGCCTTTTTTCTCATTCCAAGCGCAAAACCGTTTCCATTTTGCGGAGTAAGCCTTTCTAGTAGATGGCCTTCTGGCCTCCAAAATGACATCCTGCACCTCCTTGGAGAGTAGGGTCTGTTGTGGTGTTAAGGAATTTTCCATACAGCCAGATTGAGTGTTTTCAGCTGACTGTGAAGAGTTTTGTAGCTGTGCTGAGTCAGTAGAAGAGGCATTAGAGGTAGGGTCCAGGGGGGAGAATGTGTTAGGCTCCTCAGGAGTGGGTACCAGTGTTGTCTTGGCCAGTCTGGAGCAATCAGTATCATCCTCGGTCTGTCTGCTCTTGCTTTCAAGAGCACCTTGGGCAGAAGAGGCAAAGGTGGGAAGGCGTAAACTGTCCGTGCTGCCCAACTGAAAGAAAGGGCATCCACTCTCCAGGCCTTTGGATGGAATGTCCTTGAGCAGAATTTTGTCAATTGATGATTCCTGTGGGAGGCAAAGAGATCTATGTCTGGCCTTCCCCACGCTTGGATTATCTTTGTAAACACTTGAGGATGCAACTTCCATTCGTATGGTCTGTCATATTTCTGCTTAGATTGTCTGCCAGCGTGTTTTCCAAACCTGGCAGGTACTATGCTTGAAGTTCGATTTGCCATTCCAGAGCCAAGTTCCAAAGTGACATGGCCAGCCTGCACAGGGGGTATGAATGTGTTCCTCCTTGTTTGTTTATGTACCACATTACTGTGGTGTTGTCTGTTCTTATCAATAATTGCCCTGGATGCAGGAGGTCCTTGAAAGCTGTAATTGCATTTATCACTGCTAGCATTTCCTTTTGATTGATGTGAAGGTGCTTTTCCTTTTGGGACCATTTGCCCTGAATGCACCTGTCTGTCATGTGTGCCCCCCAGGCATAGTCTGAGGCGTCTGTTGTGATGACTTGATTTGCTTGAGGCTTGCAGAATGGTAGACCTGTGTTTGTTTGGCATGCTTGGGCCCACCATAGAAATTCCTTTTGCAAACATGGGATTAATGGTATTATTGTTTCCAAACTGTGGCTGTGTTGAGACCATAGGTTTTTTAGGTACCACTGAAGTTTCCTCATATGCAACTTTGCACATGGGATTAGAAGAATGCAAGATGCCAAGAAGCCCAGAGCCTGCAGGATTTTCCTTGCAGTTAGCCTGGTACAATTTGCTAGTATTTTGAAGTACTGAGTTAGTTGCCCCTGTTTTTCTGGCGTAAGATAGGCCATCTGGGTGTTTGTGTCCAAGTTGGCATCCAGGAAAATTATTTTCTGAAATGGTGTTAGCCTGGATTTCTCTTTGTTGACTGTGTATCCCAGAGAATTCAATAACCGTGTTACATAAGCCAGATGTTCCAGAAGTATGTGTTTGCTGTCTGCTTGGATCAGGCAATCGTCCAAATAAGGGTAAATTTGTATCCCTTGAAGTCTGCAGTAGGCAATTACTGATGCCAGGCATTTCGTGAATACTCTGGGCGCAGTAGATAAGCCAAAGGGCAATGCAGAGAATTGATAGTGGATTGAACCTGCAAGAAATCTGAGGTATCTTCTGCAGTTTTGTCTGATTGGGACATGCAGGTATGTCTCCTTGAGGTCCAATGCTACCAGCCAAGACTCCTTGCCCAGCATGGGAAGAAGCTGCTGTAAGGTGAGCATCTTGAATTCTGGTACGAGTAGAAATGTGTTTAGGATGGATTAAGTCCAAAATGGGTCTCCAATCGGTTCCCTTCCTTGGTACCAGGAATAGTCTGGAATAAAAACCTTGACCTTCTTCGAGAGTAGGTACCTCTTGAATAGCTTTCATGACCATGAGCTTTGAAATTTGTATTTGAGCCTCTGCCCTTTGATTGTGTGGCAGGTTCAGCATGCCTCTCATTTTTGGAAGAGTGTGAAAATGAAATCTGTAGCCTCTGTTTATAATGTCCAGGATCCATTTGTCTGTTGTGATAACATGCCAATTTTTTGAAAATAAGGCCAGCTTTCCTCCCAAGGGTGCTGTCAGTTGAGACTTGCTTGGCATGCAAAGGGGAAAGTCATTGGGTTTGTTTCCTGTATTGTTGTGGACTGTCTTCGCCACCTCTTGGTGCTGGAGTTTGCCATTGTCTGCCTCTATATGATCCTTGAGATTGTCCTCTGCCCCTTGTGCGCCTGTATCTACCTCTTTGGGGCTTGTCTGTGGCTGGAAAGGACCAGTTTTTTGAAGGCCAATTTCTGCTAAAACGTGGTGGTTGTACCTGTAGAAAAGCTTTGACAGTTTGCATAGATTTAGCTTTTTCTTCCATTTTCCGTAGTATCTCCTCAGCATTAGTACCAAATAATACATCCTTTTGTAAAGGAGCATCTAATAGTTTAGCTTTAACATGATCAGGCAAGGTTTGTTCCTAAGCCAGGCATGTCTCTGAATGACTGATCCTGTAACAGCAGCTCTACTTGAGGCCTCTAGAGCATCATAGCCACATTGTAAGGTGTGTTTACCCACTTGTTCTGCACTATGCATCATATCCTGCAACTCCTTCAAATCTGGTTGTTCAGGTTGTGACATTTTATTCCTTAATTGTGATAACAGAAACTGCTGATATTTAAGCATATGGAACTGACAATTTAAGGCCCTCGTGGCTAGGTGGCCGAGGTATATACCTTTTCCCCACCTTTCTAAGGATCTAGACTCTTTTGGAAGGTAATGGATTCTTAGCAGTAGAGGCCTTCATTCCTTGGGGCCTTGAGAAATGGTTTCAGGGTCAGCATTATGGCTTTTGTAAAGAAATTGGTGTGAGTTAGGAACTCTGTAGTACCTATCAGGCTTGACTGGGGCAGGAGGCAGGGAATCCGGATTAAGGCAAGCCTCCGAGTAAACATCATCAAGTATGTCCAAGACAGGAGGTATCGCCAGAGGTCTGTGCTGAGGTAGCAAAAGAAATTCCCTAAGTCTTTTCTTGGAATCTGAAAAATCTTGGCCTTCCCAATGGAAGTGTTCCCTCAAGGTATGCAAGGTTTCCCTGAAAGAAAAATCCTCTGGGGGAGATACAGAAGGAATGGACTGCTCTGCATCAGAATCTTCAAAAGGGGAGTATGAGTGTTCCTCTTCATCAGAATGTTCTGAAATAATGGAGCCCTGGTCAGAAGAGGGAGAATCTTCCTCCACTCTGGGTCTCTTGTCCGGAGGGGGTTGGGAACCTCTGATAAGAGTAATTAAATCCTCAGCCATTGTGCAACAGGCCTCTTGGGATGCATGGCTGATTTGGACTTAGTAAAGGCCTTTATGGAAAAGGAAGATGAGGGTCTAAAGACACCATGGGTGGAAGTGGACCTGTCCACATTAAGAGGCTCAACACTCACAGTGGCTTCGGCAGCTGTAGTCAGGGTATGGGCCGAGGCACCTGCGGTCTCGGTTACAGAAGACACCGCCAGCAAAGTGTCGTCGGTAGTAAGAGGCTGCGTAGGTGCCTCGCTGAGAACCGGACCATGTGTAGCCGGTTTTGGCGTGGTGTCGGTGGAGACCGCGGACCTCGCGTGTCGGTCTTTGTCCTTGCGTTTTTTGGACAAAACGGTAGTCGGAGTCTCCGACGACATTTTATAATCAAAAGCTTTACCAAAAAAGTGCTGGGCGAACTCCGCCCGACGCTTAATAGTGCGTTTATTGAAAGTAGCACAAAAGCGACAGCCCGAGACGTCGTGGTCTGGGCCTAAACAAGGTATACACAGGGAATGGAAATCCTTATGCGGTATTTGCTTCCCACAAGAAATACAACTGTTAACTTTGTCTGACATCGGCCTGAGGCAAGAAAAGTTTCCCCAACGGGGTACTTAGCTTTTAAGAAGACTTCGGTTTCCAAATTTTCGTAATCTCAGGAGCTGGCCGACTGGCACTTGCGAACTGCTTCTGCTTCGGGCACCGCGCGGCAAGAAAGACTGAAGAAAATGGCGTTGGCTGGTTCCTTTACACCCCTGTCGCACTGACGTCAGGGAGGAAGCGACGACAACCAACGCCGGACCTAAACATTGCAATTCGGCCGACCGAGGACCCGCCTGACGGCAGGAGAACCCATCTGTTATGACTGCAGCTGTATGCACGATGAACATCCTGTAAATCTTTATTTTCCACGCAGTCAGAAATCAACATCATTTTCTGTTTAAGAATTTCCATAATATGCTGTTGATATTTTAGCATATGAAATTGACAGCTTAAAGCCCTGATTGCTAAGGTTGCAGAAGTATAAACCTTTGTACCCCATCTATCCAGCGCCCTGGAGTCTCTATCAGAAGCGGTAGTATTTTTAGCAGTAGACGCCTTAATGCTCTTGGGCCTCTGAGAAATGGTTTCTGGATCTGCAACAGGGTTTTTGAAAAGGAACTTGTGGGACTCAGGAACCCTGTAGTATCTGTCAGGTTTACTAGGAGCGGAGGCAGGGAATCAGGGGCTATACTGGATTCCAAAAACACATCATCAACAATGTCTAGTACAGAAGGTATAGCCAAAGGCCTATGCTGAGGTACAAGAAGGAAATCCCTAAGCCTCATTTTAGATTCAGAAAATTCCTGACTTTCCCAGTGGAAATGCTCCCTTAAAAGTATGTAAAGTTTCCCCAAAAGAAAAGTCCTCAGGGGGGGAAAAAGAGGGAATGGAATCCTCTGCATCAGAATCCTCATAAGTAGGTATGGACAAATCCAGGTCATTGGAAGAATTAGAAGAAACAGAGTCCTAATCAGAAGATTCATAGTCAAGCTCAGGCCTAGACCTCTTAGAAGGGGGGGGTTGACTACCCCTGATTAGAGTAATAAGATCTTCATCCATTTTGATCATTTGTTTTTTAGGCATAGGGGCCTGAACATGTGGCCTGCACGTCAGTTTTTTAGACATAGACCGAGATTTAGACCTTAAAATAGAAGGTGGAGTCGTTTTAATATGCAAGTATGTAGGCCTGAATACACCCTCAGAAGCCGGTGCCTGCACAGCGGCTCCGGACTCATCCAAGGTAGAGACATCCGCGGGTTCCATAGGTGAAGCATCTCACGGCATACTGGACTCCGAATGGGTCTCAGTAGAGGCCTGCGAGTCAGAAGTAGCGGGTATCAGGGGCTGCGAAAGCACCTCACTGAGTACCAGTGAACTGGCGACTGGCTTAGGAGAAGCGTCATCAGCAGTTTTGGACCTCGACGGCCTGTCTCTGTCTTTTTCTTTGCGTTTTTTTAGGAATTCCAGTAGTCAGATGGATAACCAACGTCATTTCTGGATAATTAAACTGAGAACAGAAATATTTAGAGGCAAAAATGTACCGACGACTGATAGTGGGCTGATTAAATAAAGCACAAGACTGACAGCAAGGTACGTCATGGTCAGGGCCTAGGCAAGGAATACAGTACAAATGGAAATCTTTATGAGGTATTTGCTTCCCACAAGTAATGCAATTATTAACTTTTACTGACATCGGTAAGGAGCAAGAAAAAGTTTCCCCAACGGGGTGCTTAGCTTTAAGTTGAAGACTTCAGTTCTGAAATTCGAAAACGAAAATTTCAGAAGTCGGCCGACAGGCACTTGTGAACTGCTTCTGCTTCGGGCACCACACGGCAAGAAAGACTGATGTAATGGTGTCGGCTGCATGTTTTATATGCCTGACGACCTGACATCATGGAAGGGACAGCAACCGACGCAGGACCCAAGACTTTGTTAATCAGGCCGACTGAGGGCAACCTGCCAGCAGATTACCCAAATGTAATGACTGCAACAGTGAAACACGAAGAACATCTGCGAGTCCCTATTAGGGAACACTTCTAAACCAATGTACATACGGTATATTACCACTTTTTTTTATATATTCTAATTGTTTTCTAACTTCTTGTGTAACCTTTTGTATGTTTGACTATGTGGAGCTTTTCTCCCCGGGCCTCCACTGAAAATGGACATGTATCCAGTCGGACTATCCCGGTAAACAAATGTAAAATAAATAAATAAATAAAGGGCTGAGGCTGATGAGTTTAAACAGGTTTGAGGAACCACTCAATTTTAGTCATGTGAAATATGGCCAAAGGAATCATGAGAAATGTAGAGACCATGAAACACAGAATCCTGAGACATTCTCTGGCTGATATCACAGACTGGTTGCAGAAAATCATAAACTGTTCCTTGTAAAGTTCTACTTTGTCCTGAGGAAGAAGTTTCCTCATAAGGGATGTATTCAGACGGCTTCTTAGAAACTCTATCCTGTGGAAAAATGACAGAAGATCTCAGTACATACACCTGGAACCCTAGGCTGGGAAGGAGGTTCTTTAACCAAGCCAGGAGAATTTTGACAATTTCTACAGAACTCTGAAAATATAAGATATGTCATATAAGATAAGTAATCAAAATATGGATGTGAAAGCCCTGCAACTTGCAATGAGCTATTAGTAATGTCAGGCACTTTATAAACATCCTTGGAGCTGTAGACAGCCCAAAGGGCAAGACTGAGAACTGAAAATGTAAGCCAGACACAGAAATTCTTAATGTCTGAAGTCTTTGAGAACTGGGATGTGATGGTAAACATCGCAGAGTTACCAAAAACTGGAAAATGAGAGATAACAGAGTCTGTAGAGAGACTATCTTTGATGTAAAGGTTTAGAAAAGTAAGGTCTAGGACTGACCTCCAAGTTCCTTCTGTCTTTGGCACCAGAAAGATTCTTGAATAAAATCCTTTCCCTGTTTGTTCTGGGTGAACCTGTTCTATCACCCTACAGACAAGCATTTGTTCCAGAACTGGAAGAAACAGAGAAGATTTGTTTAACAGATGAGGTGGAATGCGCTGAAAAGAAGGGAGGGACTCCAAGCGCCAACTGTAGCTTTTTGAATGAATCTCATAACACATTTGTCTAAAGTTATCTGAAGCCACAAAGGAAAATGAAGAACTAGACATTGGGACAGAGATACTGGGATGCCAGGGTAGGGAGGTGAAACAAAAGAGGCATAAGGATAATCTGCCTTTTTTGACAGTCCTTTGTTTTGGGAAGCTCCTCTTTCATTTTGAGCCTTCCTGCCATTGCTTTGCGAAATTCTGTTTGCCTGAACATTGCTGACACTGTCTGTCCTGTTTACTATAAAAGGATTCTGAACTGCATGACTTTCCAAGATGGCTGCACATTGATAAACAGCTTAATTTCAGCTCTCCCAAGTGTGAAAAAATAAACTGAGCAATAAGGGCTAGTAATTCTGGTAGTTTTAGTAAAATTCAGATACTGGCTAGTATGTACACCGCCTGGATGCCAGCAAAGAAGCAGCTTAGACAGCCTGAAAGAAAATCAGCTAGAAACGGTGAAGAAAAAACACTGACTGGGAAGAATCCTGTAGCTGTTTAGCAAAAAGCAGTTCAAGCTCTAACTTTGGTATAGGGGATGGCTTACAATATCAAATGTGCTCAGGGCTGACTAAAATAAATGAAACATTGAAGGAGTATACCAACTCAAACAATAAACGGCTAGAAAAAATGGAAAAAGTTTTAAAAAACTATTCATATGTACTTATAAAACTGCAAAAATCAGAGGTCAAAATGAAGAAAAATCTGGCTGAGTATGAGACTTCTCAAGAAGAGCTGACTCAAAAAATGGTACAATTAGAAGGCAGAGGACATGGAGAAAACCTGAGATTTTCTGCTGTACCAGAGAAACTAGAAGGAACAGACTGTATTAACTTTAAGAAAGCAGAAATAAACAGCTGGACTGGTATTCTGCAGCAGGAGTTGTTACCTGAAAGGGCACACTAGGTGTATAGTTCAAACCTGGCCATGAGAAAGCAGTCAAGACCTGTATTAGTAGAGATGCAATCCTACCAGCAGAAAGACCTGACCCATACAAAACTGCGGTAGAAGGGGAAAGAATTAAAAATTGGAGACGGGAGAGCTTTTGTGGAAAAAAAGAAGTTATGTACTCAGCATAACGTTCCATCCGAGTAGTTCTACTTCATTTGTCTTCAACCTGTGGGCACCGGATACGTATTGGATCTGAGCCGGCAACTTCATCAGCATCTGCTCCGAGCTCCAAGTTCCTCCCCTTACCCATAATACACCACCACCTTCCATCCCCCAGATCGAGTTTGCTGCACCTTACAATGAACAACCCGACCTCAAAAAACACCTTACACACCTAAAACCAGGTATAATGCTGTCCATATGGTAAGGTTAGGAGGAAGGATGTAGGGATGGTTCAAGACAAATGAAGTAGAACTACTCAGATGGAACACTATGGTGAGTACATAACTTCTTTATCTGAAGTAGTTTACTTCATTTGATCTTCAACCTGTGCAACAGAGTCCCCAGCTACTAAAATACCTGGGTGGCCCTCATGGAAGGACATTCCTGAGCACCACAGAACCAAAAGATGCTCTCCTTCTAGAAATCAAATCAAATTTATAGTGAGAAATAAAGGTATGAGATGAGGACCAAGTAGCCGCAGAACAAATGTCGTCTAATGATACTCTCGACCAAAAGGCCGCAGAAGTAGCCATGGACCTAGTCGAGTGAGCTTTAACCTGACCCGGAGGAGACAAACCTTTATCCTTGTAGATCTGAAGGATACATAGGGAGATCAACCTAGCAATGGTAACCTTGGAGATAGGTTTACCCAAAAAAGGTTTAGAAAAGGACACAAACAACTGGTCAGATTTGCGAAAGGTTTTGGTCCTGTGTAAATAGAACCGTAACTGTCTATGAACATCCAACAAGTGCAACTTGTATTTCATTTTGTTTGTAAAATTTGGGAAGAAAAAGTACAGTTTTGTACCTACCATAAATGTAGATGTCCGATAGGTATGCATCTGCAGTCCTAACATATGGGTTGTCCTGCCTCAGGCAGCCCTTCGGTCGGCCGGATTCCAAAGTCTGGGTCTGGCCTCGGCTGATGTCGCACTTCACCCGACGTCATAGCTGCTGTTTATTGGGTATAAAGGCATCAGCCGACGCCATTTTCCTCAGTGTTTTCCC